>NC_056739.1:1389235758-1389480758 GCF_019279795.1 Protopterus annectens
CCCTTCTATCTTCAGACAGCTACTAGAGAAGATAACATCTCCATAGTTATTTTGCAAAAATGGCCATGGAGTACACAGAGGGAGACACAAAGTCACCTTTTTCATATCGTATCCTACTACTGTTAGATATACACTGGGTACTTAAGCAGTTAGCTTACATTACACAGTTTGCTCCAGTAATAGTGCAGATACCACATCATGTTATCAGGACTTGTTTGTACTTTACAGATTACAAAGAGATCATCCAGACAAGATTTGCCAAATGGCTCATTGAATTTGAACAGAGAAATGTTACAGATGAAACAGGGTATCACTACTATCTATCACAGCATTTGTTATATATAATGGAAATCCCCACAATTTTTAATTGTCAGGATGAAATTTGGAAAACCCCAATGTCTCCATTTTCCAAAGAATCTGATGCAAAATGCAAATGCATTTATGTGGCTGGGAAGCTAGACACTGGGATGAAGAAAGTTAAAGGACAGGGTTTGCAGTGAATGTTGTTGATGGTAGTACAACACAGTTGTATAAAGTTAAGTTACTTGACACGTCAGCACAAAGAGCAGAGTTGGAGGCAGTGTTACATCTACTACAAATGAAGAAGATGGGAGAGCGAACATTATCAGTGATAGTTCACATCTAGTGATGACCCTTACCATAGATTTGACAGTTTAGAATAGAAGGAGTTGTGTGGACAGTAGCAGCAAGCCACTACAGCATACAGAAACACTGAGACAGATTTTTGAGTTGGGACAACAGCACCCTCTCAAATGGATTGTGTACAATTTTAAAAAACACCATACTGTGGGAGACAACCTTCACTATCAGGGAAATACAGTTGCCAATATGGCAGCAAAAGCAGTAGTTAAAATTGGACAACCTTTATACCACACCAAAATTCAGGTTCCATAAAGTTAGTATACGCACACAGAAAACTGGTAATGCTGAAGACATAATGTTAAATGTCAGGCTCAATAAGATGAACTCAGCAGGTGACACCTATTACCACTGGGTCCAGGAGGAGAGATTTATGTATTTGAGACTAAGATAGTTCAAAATTTTCCATATGTTCCAGCTCCTACAGTTAAGCAAATGCTAGAATACAGTCACCAGATTATGGGATACATGACAGTTGAAAAGCTAAGGTCAAAAGTAAAATGCTAGTATTGGCATCCACACTGAAAAATGTCTGTAAGAACATAGTATTGGAATGTATAGTGTGTTTACAGACAAATCCAACTTGTAAATAAACACAGTTACAGAAAGTTCCAGTATCAGAGAGACCATGATACAGTGTGCAGACAGGTTATGTGAGACCATTGCCCCCTGCAAAGGTTGGGTACCGATACTTGCTGGCTGTTGTGGATAAATTTTCTAAACAGGTCATAGGGACATCAACCAAATACTGTACTGCAAAGACCACAGTATCAGCATTATGGACAGAGATATTTTCACACTGGGGATGGCTTCACATAGTAGAATCACATAATGATCCACAGCTCACCAGTCAAGTCATGAAAGAAAAGTGCAATCTGCTGGGATCCAGCAGAGATTTCATGTGTCACACCATCTTCAGTCAAATGGAATTGTAGAAAGAATTAATAGAATTCTTAAAGAAAGGTTAAAATAGGCCTGTGTAGAAAAGGGACTGGGTTCAACATTTACCAGGTATTCTGTTAGGAATCACAGCATCTTCAAGTAGTAAAGCAGGTATTACTCCTTATGAGCTGATGACAGGCAGGCAGATGCCAATGCATTTTCACTTTGAACCTAACACTCTAGTTTGTAGTCCTGAAATTACAGTAGCACAGCATAATGCATGGTTACAGCAACTACAAAAGTCTTTGACAGAAATCAGTATATTTACTGCAAAGAAGCTTAAGTACCACCAGAACTTACTGTACAGTTACATCCAGGGCAAAGACTAATGATTAAACACATTTTACAAGTAGGGCATTGGAACAGTAATTGAAAAGATCCTTCAGTTGTTATTTCACAATGGGGACCATTAGTATAGACTGTTTGAAAAGAAAATGAGAAGGAAAAAGGCAAGACAATATAAGGTGGTACACCTAGGGCAGTGTAAAGTAATTAGATCAGCAGTAACTGACAACAACTGATACCGCTTTTATGTTTTCGTTTTAGAAAATGAAGCATCAACATCAGCTTAAGAAGCTTGCCAAAGAAATGAGAGAGAGTAGCCAAAAAAAATAATAAACATCTCAATGTTACGATATGCAAGCCCTTGGAATATTTTAGTTTATAATGTCACATCTTTTTCGATGTACAATCAATTTGTATCACCTGTAAAAAATGTTCAGTATTATTGTGCTGTTTCTTTTTATTACGTGGTTATGGATCATCGTTTTTCATGCAGTGATGTATAAACTTAAAAAAGCAGCTAAATATTTGGAGTTCACCATGATATTACCATTTATCATGTTAATCATTGTACACCGTACAGCAAGTTACCCCCGCCAGCCTAGTCAAGTTAAAAGGAGTGAAAAAAAACAGCAAGACAAAAGTGTGTCAGTACAAAATGTTGGGTCCCACAGTTTAATACTTTCCTTGCCATGCACTATGCCTACTCAGACATTGCTAATAAAACTAACTGTTAGATATGTAACGGTGGAATACCCAATTATTCCAACTATTTTGGGGCCCCAAAAATCCACAAAGATGTCGATCAGCCACCTATGAGGCCTATTGTGGATGCTCGGGGCTCTATTACATTTCCACTAGTTAAGTATCTTGATAAAGCCCTAAGCCAGCTAGTATGGAACGAACACAATATATGTATTGACTCATGGGAGTTTTTAAGGAAAATGGATGAAATTGAATATAGTAATGACTATTCATTCATCACTATAGATGTTACCAACAGGTATAGTGTTATTCCCCATCTAATAGGACTTCAATGGTTTTGTGAGTACCTGCATACAAAGCACATTGGTCAGGACAAAATTAACTTATATGAGCAAATGATGGCTATTGTATTAAGAAACAATTTTATTCTGTTTGAGAGTGAATACTTTTTACAGATGAAGGTGTCGCAATAGGATCAGCATGTGGTGGCTTGTATGCCAATATCATTATGCTGAAGTGGGAGAAATGCTTCATTTTCCCATCCCAATATTATCCATTCTGTAAAACATATGTTCGTTATTTGGACGATATATTTATTTTGTGGAACAGAGCAATGGATTTGATTGATGCTTTTATTACTTTTATTAATGGCACTACCACATTTTTAAATTTACACACTCAATAGGTAATGACAACATTTCTTATTTAGATGTTTTGTTACAAAGAATGAAGCATTAAATTGTTTTGTTGCTAAAATATTTCATAAGAATACATACTCAAACAGTTTTCTGCATTTTAGTAGTAGTCATCCATTTCACCAAAAATGGGCTGTAATTAAGGGACAGTTTGTGCGTGCAGCCCGGATGACTACTGAATGGAATACATTTTTAGTGGAATGCGACATTCTTAAACAGATGTTCATTAGTAGGAAATATCCAGTGAAACTAATTGATCAAATAATGAATTAAGTTGTTAATAAGAGAAAGGAAGGTCACTTTTTACCTATTCTGAAAATTAAAGAGGTTGGGAGAACAGAATTTATACTAATGAGTCATTAGTTTTACCTGACTCAGGTCCTGCAAACCTTATTGACAATAAGGTGGCTGAAATTAATAAATCATATCAGAATATTTTTATAACTACTTTTAGTAGGGATGGATATAACATTAAAAATATATTAAATAAGAACTGGGAATTCATATGCAATGGCAAGGATATGGTAAATATTCTTGGAGAAGGTCCGATTTGTGTATATAGGAAAGGCTGTTGTTTGAAAAATATATTTGAACATCATGCACCAAAACGAAGTAGGGGACATATGTATAAATGTGGAAGATGCAAGTTTTGTAGCAATATACTTGAAGCTGAAGTTGTAGAAGTCAATGGAATGAACATTTGGATCAGTGGTAAATTCTCTTGTAACACGGAGAGAATTTTTATTGTGCCCTACGTGTACTTTGCTCATGTTTTTACATTGACAAAACGGAACGAAAGTTGAAAAATAGAATAGGTGAGCACCTTAGGGATATTCGTGATGGCCACAGCCATAATGCATTAGCTAAACATATTAATATATACCCAGAACACTATTTTACATTTTTTATACTGGAAAGTATGGTCTGTTCCACTAGAGGAGGCACTTGGCCATACTATTTAGAAGAAATGGAACTAGCCTGGCAGTTGCGCTTGAATGCTACATGTCTGCCAGGCTTAAATGATAACATTTCCATTAGTAGTTTGCTAAAAATAAAAGGATTAGGTAGAAACTAATGGAAATACACCTTTTAACTATTTAGTTATTTTTTAACTATTACTTATTTAGTTAGCATTTATTAGGTTTACATACTGTTCTATTATATGAGATAAGTTTTATGTTTACATATTTAAGGATCGGCTTCTTAGACTATAGGAGAAGGCGGTGGTGAACTAGTATACATTTGATTGCCAGAATTTCTTCCCATTTAGTTGTCTCACTGTATTAAAAATATATATTTAAAAAAAACAGTTTTAACCTATGTAATACGAGCATTTAAACCATATGTTGCACATTTTTATGACAGTTGCTAAATTCTGTCATATTAGAGTTTAGGGCGTGGTTTTACAAAACTGTCAATACTTTGTTATATGGAACCTAATCTAGGATTCCATGTTTATTGTGCATTTGTTTATCCTTTGTTGGGAGTTGCATGATTACACATGAACAATTATTGTTGTTTATATTTATTAGAGTACTGCCAATATATATTAGTTATTTAATATTTATTATTATTTTATGCATGCGATTTGCACTTGTATATGGTTTTTAGCTCAATGTTCTTTTTAGATACACTGTTTCTTTAATTAGAACTTTGTGCTTTGCCAGGAAGATACACTGTTTCTTTAACTAGAACTTTGTGCTCTACCAGGAAGTGATGTCATTTGGGAGGGAGATTTTCAGTGCTTTTAGTATTTAAACTCTGCTTTAATGCTCAGTTCTTGTTTGATAAAGTCTCCTGAATTGTATAATTGGAGACAAAAGCGCTTACTATTCTTCGTTGGTGAATACTGATAATTGTTTTTATTCTAATAAAGAACTGTTTTTACCATTCTGTGTTGGTATATACTTGCCAGTGGACTCCATTCCATTTTTTGGATTGACTTTTCAGTATTATTATGCTGTTTCTTTTTATTACATGGTTATGGATCATCGTGTTTCATGCAGTGATGTATAAACTTAAAAAAGCAGATTTGGAGTTCACCATGATGTTACATTTATCATGTTAATCACTGTACAACGTACAGCAAGTTATTCCAGCCAGCCTAGTCAAGTTAAAGAGAGTGAAAAATAACAGCAAGGCAAAAGTCTGTCAGTACAAAATGTTGGGTCCCACAGTTTAATACTTTCCTTGCCATGCACTATGCCTACTCAGACATTGCTAATAAAACTAACTGTTAGATATGTACTCACAAACTAACATCATGGGGAGGGTACCATAATACTATACCCATGTAATATCACAGAGACTACTCAAAAGGCACATAAAAAAGAAATTCCCCTGGATTTACTATTCCTCCATGCAGGACTAGCTTATACATATATATATCTGTATATGTGTAGACATATACTGCTCTGTATATGTATATATGTGGGTGTTTATTTGTATATCTATGTACATACACATATCCATCTATATATGTCGATATGTACATATCTGTATGTCTATATTGATATCTGGATAAGTATATGTACATACACTATCCCACTGCTCTGCCTGACATACATGACTGTTATGGTGGCTCGGTGGCAGTACATCTGACAAGTAACTGGACATTACATCTCACTGGGTAAGTACACTTAGCTGCTAGGCATGTAACAAAGCACTGTGCAAGCTACAGGCAGTCCAGCTCAACACTGGCCTACATTTCCTATGGGGGAATGCACATGTACATGCACATAGATAGCAGGCTCTACAGGCATGCCAGAGCACAGAGTAACATACACCTGTGTGTAAGTGCATCACCACAACCAATGTGAACACAGCCACAGCTACATATGGCATGCTTGCATATTATTACAGTATATGGACTATCTGTTCAACACCAACCTCATATGTGCCACCCACACACTAACCCTACATATACTGGGCCGCTACACAGTGTGGTCCTCTGCCTGTCTGTGTTATGGGACATGTGCATGTATGGCCCTATAAACATGTCAGCCAATAGGGTAACATACAGTGGAGCAGCATGACATCTACCACAGTCTGTACACAGGCCAAGGTACATATTAACAATACACACACTGCCGACAATCACCATAAGTACACAGACCTCAGTACTGTACACACAACCATTGAATGTCCAGGTTATGTCATCAAATATAACCCCTACTATACATTACATGTGTAGCAGTCTGATATCAGACATGATGTCACTAATTATGGTGTACAGTACATCTGCACCCCTTACTGCATGACATATGTATAAAGGTTGTCAGTGTTGTGGCTGGAGGCACATACACAGGGCCAGTATTGACATGTTGCTGTGATAACCTCATACATGTACTGTTGTAACAGGGTTTGTTGCACCATATGTCCTATGAAGGATATGAATTCAGTAACTCTCACGGCTGTCACCATCTACAGACTGCAATCCTCACACTACCTTTTGCAGTTCACAGATAGGTGCTCTGTGGGTAACACATGAAACAAAAGGCACCACACACTGCCCATTCTGCAGATGACCCTACAGATGGGGTTTCCTCATAAACAAGACAGCCATATCCACACACACCATGTTAAACCAACATTACTCCAAATGCAGTATAGCAGCACTTACAGTCTGTAGTCAGGTCAGGCACACACCCCCCTCCTGTGTGTTGGCCTGTTTCTACAGTGTATATTGTTAGAGGTAAACCCCAATCCATCTGAGATGCTGTTTGCCAGACAACAGGTCGAGCTCCTGCTCACAGTGAATGAAAGGCCCAACATCAACATGATGTTCCTAGATATTTGTGTGTTTCCAAGCAATTGGCTATGGGAATGTTACCACAGCTGTTCCACATGCAATCAGCTAGAGGAGGGCTGCAATTCATGCAGAGACCATCAGCTAATCCTGAGCATCACTTAAAATACACATGCTGCTGCCCTAGAAAAGGAGGTGTAAGTCTCCACATCCACCAGAGAGGGAGTAAGAGAGGCAGGCACAGAAAAGCTAGGGAGGGGTGGGAGAGTAAAACCTACGCATGTTTGTGTCACACACCTACCAGTACAGGGAATCAAACCCCCGATGACTATGTAGTGCTATCACATGTCCATGCAGTTATTGGATGCGTCACGTGGGTTACCTGTTGGGGAGCCCCCAGAACGTATATGTGATGGTGAGTGACATCTGCAACAGGGATATGGTAGCTATGTGGTAGGTGTTGTACACATGCCTGCCCGCATGAACAGGTGCCAGTGTCAACACACCCATACTCTCACAGGGACGCACACACATTGCCACACTTGGCAGGACCAGGAATACAACTCAACACTAGTGGGTTTGCCACAACACAGTACTGTGCAGGTATCACATGCACCACAGGGGTCATATGAAGGTTATATGTGCAAAGGGTATGTGGAGGTGTCTGACATCAGACAGCATGCTTCAGTATGCCAATGGGGGTTGTAGTGAGTGTGAATGTGGTCATACGCATCATACACCACACACACAGACACAGGTGCCAGTACTGACGTGCACTGCTTCATGGGTGTGTTGTGGTTGACAGTGCCAGATGGCTATACAAGGCTAGATGATGGGTATACCTTGGCATCAGGCCACATGACAGTGGTCTGCATTGTGGCTCAGGGGTGTAGTGTCTGGAGATGCCCACACAGGTGGGTAATGTATTCACCATCCAGTCACCTGGCTGACTATTGCATGTGGCCAACACTGGGCATTGCTTGCCATGTATGTGTTCCTTCATCCATGATATGGACAGAGTCTGGGATGTGCACACCTCCACTTGCAGACATTGGACCCGACCCAGTTTGGCTTCGTCAAGGGCAGATCATGCCTTTCGAACTTGGTCGACTTCTTTGAAACAGTCACCAAGGCCATTGATGAGGGAAAGGCAGTCCATACAGCCTACCTTGACCTTGCAAAGGACTTCAACACAATACCCCACTCGGGTATTGTAGAAAAACTTACCAGCTTAAATGTAAACCCATATGTCACAAGATGGGTTGCAAACTGGCTTAAGGACAGAACCCACAAGGTTAGAGTTGCTGGCGCTATGTCAGACTCCAAGCCGGTCACAAGTGGTGTCCCACTGGGCTCGGTCCTTGGCCCCCTTTTGTTCGGCATCTACTTCTCAGAAGTACAGGCCAACATGGGAGGACTTTGGCTGACAAAGTTTGCAGACGACTGCAAACTGGGCGCCATAGTGGAAAGTGCATCGGACACGGATATCCTTCAGAAGGGACTCACGGAAACAGATAGCTGGTGCCAGATCCATGGCCTGAAGTTAAACGCCAAAAAATGTATAGTCATACCCTTCGGGAAAAACAAGGTAACCCCAAGCTACCATATAGGTGGCAATCCACTAAGCACAGAAGAGGTTATCAGGGACCTGGGGACTCAGGTTGACAGTGGCCTTTCTTTTGACACTCACGTTGCTAAAGTGGTTAGAAAGACCTTCTACATTGCCCACCTGATCATGAAGGGATTCACATCCAGATCTAGTGAGGTCATTGTTCCCCTGTACTCTTCACTTATCAGACCAATGATCGGGTACAATGCCCCATTAGGGATGTATCTCACCCGACATCTGCAGCAATTGGAGAGACCCCAAAAGTTCCTCACCAAAAGGATAAAGGGACTCCAAAATCTGTCATATGCTGCCAGATTGAAGAAACTCCAGCTCTATTCAGTTGCATACCGTCTGCTCAGAGGTGACATGTGCCTGACATACAAGGCCATGTCCAACCTGGAATTAATGGACATGCTCCACCTCAAAAAATCCAAATCCACCAAAACCACTAGAGCAAGCGACTTAAACCTTAGCACGGATATAAATAGGACGTGCTGGAGGGATAGATTTATCACTCAGAGACTCCCTATGCTGTGGAATAAAATCCCGATCCATGTGAGGCAGAGCACCTCGCTGGCTCTGTTCAAGAGAAATCTTGACCTGTGGATGGGAGATCGTAGGTTTATCCCGGGAATCATCTCTGTGTCACTGCTGGACAGAGGCACAACAAACTAATGGGCACAGTATTTTTTCATATAAGGGGTGGCGTAAGCCACAAAAATTTGGGCTAGGCTTATAAATGCCTTAGGGCCGATAGCCTAGTATAAACCTATGAACCTCCCACATGCATGTACTGTGACATGTGGTACTGCACCTGGGGTGTCTGGCCCATGTTGTGTACACAGCTCGTTATCATCAGATGTGCCAGTCCTGGCCTCACATGGTGGGAACTGTTCATGGACAGCAGGTTGGCCCTGCACCTACATTGTTAGCATGATACCGTTACTCCCTGATGTCAGTGGCATCTGCCCATACAGGCCTTGTGTTTCAGGCATGTTATGTCCTATGTGGCTCACATTTGATGGCACCGCAGGTGTTGCAGGTGTCCAGTGGGGAACATGAGGGAGGTGCACTGTCAGCATGTACATGCCTACTGGACTGATGGATAGGGTGCCATGCCCTCTGTAGACCACTGCAATCACACCATGGTTACTATCAGTAGGCAATATGCAGGGTACTACCAACACAGCGGCTGTTGCCTAGGCAAGTGTGTGTGTGTGTGTGTGTGTGTGTGTGTGTGTGTGTGTGTGTATGAGACATGGGTTGACAGTGTACCCTGTGTAATACAAGGGTTGCTAACGTTGTTCAGCTGGCACTGATGTCACATTTAGGGGTATGGATTTGCACACCAGCCTCATGGCTATTTCACATCTGTTATCCCTGTACGGTGGACATTGTGATATATACTTGGCCCACCATATAAGAAGTTATCAAAACCCGCTCCACATTGAGTCCAGTTGTTACACACTTACAACCACCACCACACAGGATACAAATGACACACACGCACACACACACACATCTCTGTCATGTCTGGGATTAGAACTCCTACCCAAATAGGGTATTACACTATAGCACTATGCCATTATAGGACGCACCATGGAGATTACTGGAGTTCTCCTTCCTCAAAGGCGTATTTCACACTGAATGACATCAGCAGGATTGCCAAAGTAGGGCATTTGAATTGTAGGGAATGTGACTAGCCTAAAATGCATTACCCCCTACACAAACATAGACACACACACAAAACATCCACAACTGTCATGTGTGGGGATAGAACCCCTACCAGAGGTCTATATCACACTATAGCATGATGCTGTTATAGGATGCACCACAGAGATTACTGGAGTGCCCCTTCTCCAAAGGTGTATTTCACAGTGAATGACATCAGCAGGATTGCCAAAGTAGGGCATTTGAATTGTAGTGAGTGTGAGTAGCCTAAAATACATTGCTCTCTCTACACACACACACACACACACACACACACACACACACACACACACACACACACACACACACACACACACACACACACACACACACACACACACACACACACACACACACACACACATGCACAGACACACACACACTTGCCAAGTCTGGAATTGGAACTCCTACCTAACTAATTTATCACACTACAGCAGTACACAGTTATATGATGCGCTACAGAGATTACTGGGCTACAACCTTCCCAGAGGTGTATTTCTAGGTGGATGACATCAGCACCCTTGCCAAAGTACAGCATTTGAATTGTAGGGAATGTGACAACCCTCAAAAGCATTCCTCTCTACACAGACAGTGTCAGACAGACACGCACACACAGACACACACACACTTGCCAAATGTGGGATTAAAACTCCTACCCAACTAATTTATCACACTACAGCAGTATGCAGTTATAGGACATGCTATGGAGATTACTGGGCTACAACTCTCCCAAAGATGTATTTCTAGGTGGATGACCTCAGACGGCTTGTCATAGTAGGGCTATGGGGAGGGCAGTGTGTGGCCATGGGCCATAGCCCATTCATCTAGGGGTAGACACACCACATGCGGGCACACACAGGGTCACATATCACAGGTACATGTATACAGCTGCTGGATGACTACTTCCTTGTACAGTCATGTTGCACTGCTAGTACATGCACCACATAGTCTGTACTGCTGACGGATACTGGTGGCTACCATCTACAGTGAGTGACATCTGAACCTCATGTGGTTGTGGCCCTTTGGCTGTGGGCTAGGCCTGGATGGCTCCTTGTCACAGTCACCCTCTTCCACACATCTATGTACTTCTACCTTTGGCTTATTATAGTGTGTTGTCCTTATATGTCTGTATTCCTATCCACTGTGTGTGCAAAGCATGTGTGGTGCATACTGAGGAGTGTCTGCAGTTACATCTGCGACTGCCAGATACGTCTGATCCACTGAAGTTTGCGGACATGCCCTTCATGTGTTTAAGTGTGTGAGCATGCCCAGTATGACCTTTCAGTATGTTGTTGACTGACATTGCCTTCATTCCTCTGTGTGAGCATGCCCAGTATGTCCATATGTACTGACTGTGTGGAATGAGTCCAGGTAGTTTGTACTGCAGTGCTGACCTTTGTGTTGTACACCTACAGGTGGCATACTGTTTCTGCAGGGTATCTGTCGATCATTTGGCATTAACTGTTTCTACATAGGATGGAGGGGCACACCTGACTGTTTCTACATTTCCACACAAGATTGGGGGGCACACCTGACTGTTATTACATTTCTACGTAGGATGGGGGGCACACCTGACACTTGTACTCATTTGCTATGACTGTACTGGTATGTCAGGTACTCCATTTCATTCTGTATTCTTACCTTTCATGCTGACTAGAGGCATACCAATGTACTACAGATCATAACCTTGATTTACCTACATATTAGTTTCTGACTTTCTACCCTTCAGAACTGACGTCCCACTGCCTGACCTGCTGTAGTCTGTCTGTGTAGGCCTGAGGAGGGAGGTTACCCATAGGCATCATTCAGAGGCCATAGCACAGCCTTTATGTTTGTTTACACCTGTCCTGCTGGCTGTGACTGTTGTTGGGTATGTGAACCCCCCTGACTGGCATGTGTGAGTCACTTACCTTGTGGGTGTCCCAGTATTGAGGGTGGTGCTGCAGGGCTGCCTATGTTGGATGTACATGGTACACTCCCTACACATGGTTGAGCACAGGTAGTGTAATGTTTGGCATCCCTTTTACTGTATGTGAGAGTCAGAGAGAGGTGTTATTTCCTGGGTCCCTCCTGTGTCAGTGTATGTGCTATGCGTTGCCTCTTTGCCAAGGCCAGAGCATACTGGGCATGCCTCTTTCTGCCTACTGGGGCAGGCTCAGGTTGTTCCTCCTCCGAGTCACTCTGTGCCTGTGCAGGCCTTGGCAATGGTGGGGGGATGTGTGGCCCTGCCCTGTGCTGTTCCTGCTGCAGCTGTTTCTGCAGGATCATATTGTGTAGCATGGCACATATGAGGACAATTTGGGTACATGTAGCTGGTGAGTACTGCAAGGCTCCACCGGATGTGTCCAGGCACCAAAACTGTGACTTGAGCATCCCAAACACATGCTCGATTATAATTCGGGTCTGTGCGTGTGCCTCATTATGGAGTTCTTGTTCAGTTGTGTGTGCATTTCTGATGGGTGTCATCAGCCATGGCTCCAGTGCGTATTCAACATTCCCAACTAGTGACCGTCAGGGATGTCCCCATTGGCAAATCTCTGGGACAGCTGAGTCAGATGACAGATGTGGGAATCAAATTGCTTCCAGGGCAGCCAGCACACATATTCATTATTATGCCCTGGGCATCGCACACAACCTGGCAGTTGATGGAGGGGAAGTCCTTGAGGTTGATGTAGACCCTACCCCACTCACCGGGTGGTGCTTTGATGCGTATGTACGTGCAGTCTATAGCACCCACTACCTCAGGGTATTCTGCTATTTGGTGGAACAGTAGTATATTGCTGGCCAACGCTCACGGGTGCTGGGGAAATATACATGCTCACCGACATGTGCTGACATGGCATCCAGGAAATGGTGGAGTACCCTGGATGCTGATGCCTGTGAGATCCCCATCATATCCCCAGTTGACCTTTGGAAGGCACCTGTAGCTAGTATTCTTAGGCCTACACATACCTTGGTATCCACTGGGATGGGTTCCCCTCTGTTAGTTCTGTGTATGAGGTGTGGCCAGCACAGCTCAACAATTTGCTGTAGGAAGTCCCTGTCCACCCTATAGCGCTTCACTATCTCCAGCTCATGTAGCCCCTGGTAGGTTACCCTGGGTCTGTACACTCTTCTCCATCTCCTCACTGTGGGTTGGTTGACAGCATTCACATTCTCACCACCCTCAGTCTGTTCCACAAGTTGTTGTATGATAGCTATTGCAGCCCCTGTCATTTTGCTGTTGTGTGTGTTAAGTGTTAAAAGTTCCCCACTTGTTTACACTGGTGGTGTAGAGTGTGGGAAAATCCAGAGGGGAAGGTGTTTGCATAGTTTATAGTAGTGTTCTGGGCTGGGCTGTTTTGCTGCCTGTGTAATTGGCTGATTCTGATACATTTCACCTGCCAGCTATGCTAGTTCTCCTTGATTACCTTCCTACTGCTGTTTTCCCTTCCCATTGCCTTCCTGTTTAAGCCCGGGGGCGTGCCGCGCAGAGTGCTCAAATGTGCAGAGTGCTGCTATTTCCTGGTTTAACTTTTTTTTCTTCCTTTAAAACCCGGTGCGCGGCATGCACACCCGCTTAGGCGATGTAAATAGTGCTAGGCAGATTCATAAACACCCCTTAGCTTAGCTGTGCTAAGTGCTAAGCTAGGAGCAAACCTGAGCCACAGGGCTCCAATTCGCTTACAGTATGCCTGACACACACACCCGTGATGTCACCTAACTCTTAGGCTTGCACCAAGCTATTCCTACTCTTACACTGTTGGGACCTGACTAGCATGCTGGGGAAAACTGTGATTCAGTATCATTCCCCTCATTTGCATAGGATTGCCTGCTAATGCATAGTTACATGTCTCACACTGAGCCTTCCCACTTAGCAACTACTACTCACTGGCCATGTTGTCTTCTGCCTGCCATTGACTTGCACGGCAGAATAGTGATTTTAGTTAGAATGCTTAATTTAGGTTTATTTTATTTTTCCCCCATTCCGTTTGCGCGCCGCTGCCCTACGCTTAAACAGCCGAGATCAGCTAAAAAAAAATATAACTAGATTTTGTTCTTTTTTTGGCTGTTTGCAATGCCAATGGCCTTATACTTGGCCATTGGCATGCTTCCTAGATGATATGTAGCCTTTATTTGGAGCTGTCACAGCTCCGTTTTGAATTTTGCAGAAATGTACTCGGTTACTAACCGAGTACATTTCTACAGATTGCACGAGTCCTGCACGGCCGGTTGCAAGTTTCCTGGATCGCAAATTCACCTCATTTGCATGGATTTCTCCTGCAAATGGGGTGATTTGCATACAGGGGCTTAGTCAGTGCAGGACTAGTGCAGGAGCGCTCGTGCACGCCCCTGCAGGCTGTTCCTGGATCGCACGGCAGACATATTGCCTGCTAGGGCTCCTGCACTGATCTTGCATGCCGTGCAAGGCATAGAGAATCAGGGGGATTGTCTTACATCAAATGAAAGTTAAATGCCTCTTTGATTAATAAGACTGACGAAAGGTACAAAACTAGCAGGTAAAAGCCAGTGCACTATAACAAAAAGTCATACATATATTCACACTAATAAAGCTGTATCAAAACAGCTACTGGCTAATGTTAACAGTGATACAATAAAAATAAAAATCATAGCAAAAGCCTTCACCTACTCTGATTGGCATAATTATACATGATATGACATTTCTACTGGAACAGACCATGATGACAATACAGTTACTTCAGGATAAGTAGTAAGTGTGGGTTCTTCAGATTAACATTCACAGTTATACACTTTAACAAATCAACATGAATAATTCAGTGTAGCGTTACCTAGCGGCTAACCAAGAAAATATATCATAGCAATGCCTGCAGTTCCAGAAAAAACATCCAAACTCCCAAGAGGATTAGTCCTTAGAATATAAAATACTCTAAAACTTTATTTTACATAAAACGACTAAAATACATCCATAGATTAAGTGCTTTTGTCCATATGTCTGGACTTCATCAGAATCAATAAAGCTCCTTTACACTCCGCATTTATAATCATTAACTGATGACATCATCTCCAAAAACAATTAAGCATGTAAACTGTTCATTCCCCTTACTCAGAAGACCTGAAGTGTTCATAAACTTTTACAATATCATAAACCTATACAGATATGCCAGGGCAATATTATGGCCCCCAGGAAAAAGAAAACATCGCAAAAATAATAAATGATGGATGTAAAAATAAAATATAAAAAATATAAAAAAAATGTATATAAGAAATATAATGACATTTCTTTTTACTACAGAGGCAATTAACCCATGTCTGCTTTCATTGATAATAAGGGATGTATACTGACAGTTTCATTAATTCCTGGGAACTGATGCATTAAGTTTAATCTGCCATTTGACCTCCCTTTTGTTCAATAAGGTCTTACAATCCCTCCTCTGGGGTTTTCTCTCACTTTTTCTAAAATGGCAAACTTAAAGTTCCCATAATATGGACATTTTATTGTATATTTATATAATGTACTATTCTCATTACATTTCTTGATATTATACTGGTGCTCGTAAATTCTCTTCCCTAGCTTACGTTCCATTTTTCCCACATACAATGCGGTACAACCACAGCACCTCGCTAGATAAACCACATTACTAGTTCCACAATTACCTTTCTCAAAGATAACTTTGCTTTTCAAATAGTTATACAAAACAGCATATTTATCCTCACAAATAAAACAGCATTGTGGACAGGCCCAGCATTTTACTGTTCTTGTAATTTTAATAGATGACAGATAATCTACCCTAACGTCTAAGCTATCTTTCAAGTTCCTACCCATTTTATCTACAAATCTCAGTTCTGTCCCTAATAAGTCCAAGATGGCCTGATTAATTTTAATATACTCCAATTCTTTTTTACTAATTTTTATCTCTTCCATCTGTGGGGTATATTCTACTTCCAGGGCTCTCTCATAATTCTTATTGCCTTGATTGTCATTATAATTTCACTTCTCCATCCCTGCCCCAAGTAATGGTTTATATCGCCTTCCCCTTTCATCCATAACATAGCTTTTCAGATCATTTACCATACCAATTGGATAGCCTCTTATGATGAACATTTCAGCAACTTTGTTCATTACCTTACATAAATCATCCTGTTGAGATGTCATTCTTGCTATCGTAATAAATTGTGCTTTGATTACACTTTTCTGTTGTTTTAAAGGCTAATTTTGAAATGTAGATAAGCGTTGCTAAAAGTAGGCTTTCTATATATTATTGATCTAAAGCCTTGATTTGGATGAGATATTTCACTGTCCAGGTAATTAATACATTCTTTGTCATAAATGTAAGTAAATTTTAGAAAGACAGTTGACCCATTTAAATATTCCACAAATTTACTAATCTTAGGCAGCGATCCCTTTCACAGAATAAATATGTCATCCAAAAATCTTACATATAACTTAATGTTATCCTTGACTGATCCTTTCTTGAGTTTGGATGTTTTTTCTGGGACTGCAGCTGTTACTTTAACAAATCAGTTGTGAACTGAAAGGGTATGAATTTTGTATGCGGAACTAAAGTCTATAAACGGTTGCCAGCAAATTGGTCAGGAACCTGTTTTGTGAGATAGCCAATTTCAGCTACACAGACAATTGAAAATATTACTGGATTAAATATAAACCATAGGCAATGGGAAGAAAAAACAGAAACAGACTATGTAAAACAACTAAAATAACTGGGAAACCTGGACTTGGAAAATGATGTGATTTCACTAGAAAGTATATTCCCTTGGTATGGAGCAGCTACGGCTATCTGGGAGCTTAGAAAACTTTCTAAATTAATGGAAACATTAGCTAATGCTAGATATGGTGCTATTACAGAATTCATAGCATTGACAGTAATGCTACAAAATAGGATGGCCTTGGATTACTTACTGGCAGTGGAAGGTGGCATGTGAAGTATAATTAGATCAGAATGATGCACTTATAGTCCAGATAGTGAGTTTATTAAAAAAAATTACAAGTTATACAAAAGGTGGAAGAAGGTACATGACTCACTTATGATGATTCTTGATTTAAATGGTTAATGCAGTTTGTTCACACGTTGGAAAGAAACAATCATTACATTTTTCTCTTCATATTTGCTTTGTTTTTGGGTTCATGCATTTTTTAATGTCAAAGGATTGCTGAGCTCAAACGCTTACTTCAGTTCAAAAAGTTAATGTAGTAGTTAATGATGAAATGATTAGGGTGTAAGTCCATATAACATGAACTTAAAAATGGGGGAAATTGTATCTTCTATGTTAATATAAAATGGTTTATTCCTTTTTGGATTAACTTTCATTTTGCTTACACTTGCTATTTGTGGTTCTTAAAAATATAACACACATCTATAGCTAATTGTTCCACTGCAAATATTCAGCTATAATTACTTTGTGTTATCACAAGACCCTTGAAATGTAAGAGCCTGAGCTAATGTATAACCAGATGTATTAAGTTTAGATAACACTGGAATGTGTGAGTTTGGAATAAATCACAATATTTCCAGACTGCAGGAGTCTAATGATTTAACGTGTAGCTAGGAGTAATTTTCTATTCTTCCTCCATGGTTAGAAATGCCAAAATTTAATGTTGTTTTTCTTAATTAAATGTAAAAGAAACTACTTGTATTTTCCCAACAAACTGCTATAAAAAAGAGGTTTACTGGAGTTCAGTCACTAGTCATACTTGCAGCTCACTGGTCTCCTAACAGACGAAAAGCTGTGTCTAGGCAAGCACACCAGTAAAGTAACTGCTTGAATAGGCAGTGATGTAAAAGCCTTACTTACAGTAAGTATCCTGCTGGAATTCAGTTTCTGATACATAGCTTTGGGTTTATGTTGTCTGACAGTATTGTAAAGTTATTTCTTTTTAATACAATTTAAAGTAAGTTATTAGTATCATCAGTTCTATCACCAATACATCAAGAAAAATCTTAATTCCCCTTTATTTGCATCTCATCAGAAAAATGATAAAATATAATGCACCTTTTGGCATGTATTTGTATAAACCTAGCACTCTGCTTGAGAGATTTTAAAGATTTGGAACTAGAAAGACCAGTGGCCTCATAAATCTTAGTTATCAGAACAGAATGGCAGCCCTCTCTCTCTCTGTGCTCAGTCTCTTATAGACCCCTATGAGATCTGGGTCTAGCTTATGAACCAAGAAAGATCCAAACCTTTCTGACATCCTATTCCCTCACAGAACAAATGGCACTTCAAATACCAGGTTAAAGGTACTAAACCTTCATCACATGTTGGTGCTATAGATTCATATTCTAATGTGTCCATTACCTACGGAACAAACTTCCACTATATGCCAAGTAGAGTAACACCCTTGCCACCTTCATTGTAAACCCAGATAATTAGATGTGCAGTCTCAAATATTCTCCCCCAGTCTATCTTGCCTTGCCTCTTTGAGGCTAGAGGGGAATTCTAAATAGGGCTTTTGTCTAGGCTTGTAATGGTCTGAAGACTGAATGCCTAGTACTTACCTATGAAAGTATAAAATTGGCACAATCATACTGCCATGGTCAGTAGGGGGAGTTATGGTAATGGCATACTTCCAGTGAAATAAAGTTCCGTTCTGGAGAAACATATACAGTTTTATTCTGATGTAATACCAGATGAAAACAAACATCTTCTACCATGAAGACAAGTTCTACAACCAAAGCTGACAGAAACATAATGTGATATGCCAGACAGTCTGATGTGCCTATGAAACCCTGCATTGTTTACTAATAAATAAAAGGCTATGCCAGTATTCTACTGATAGTTCTTAGTAAATGCACCAGGGAATTATACTCGGTCAGTCACTACAAAGTGTACCTAAGACTGCCATTCTACTCTTAGGGACTTAAATACAGCTCAGTGCTGAATTTGGCTCAGCTGCATCACCATTGTCAGTAAAGAGAGTTCTAGTGGTGGACACTTTCCACATTTTTTGTAACTGGAAAGTGTGCATTTTGATTTTATTTCTGATAAACTATCAACTCAATGCATACATATTACGAATATTTAATGCATTTCGCATGCCAAACAGCTCATATACCCACATCCTAATAGAAATGAAGTGTAACACATCTTGTCAGACTGTAGCATCAAAATGACTGTGCATACCTATATATGACAGAAAAGTCTGACTCTGCCTACCATAATTCATAGGAAAACTTTTGAGTAATACTACATGGCTGCTCAGGTATAAGTAAACTGTACATGACTTCCATTCTTGCATATGAAACTACATGCAACTCTGCATGAAGCTGAACCAACCACAGATAACACACAGGAATAAAGTTCTGCATATGATCTCAGTGATGGTTATAATCAAAGTTCATTTACTGGCTATGGCACCTGTTAGATCTGACTGGTGAAGGAGAAGAAAGGGGAAGATAAGTTTGCCCACCTCTGTGTGTGTGTGTGTGTGTGTGTGTGTGTCTGGGGGTGGGGGGACGGGGGATACATGTCCTTGACAAACAAAGTGCACCAATTAACCAGGTGAATATTGGAGAAATGTGCATGATGTGCTCATTCCAGGAAGTGGTATTGTGCACGGGATTAATTCCCCTACAAATGTAAATGACATTCCTATGTTATATCCACAGCATGCTCTCCTAGAAGAAAGGAAAATGGGCATATGTACAGGGAGTTAGGGCCATAACGGGAAGAATCTTGCTCCCAAATCGATGATGGTATCACTGCTGGTTCACTTGCCTCTAGGTGAATGAATAGCCATTAGGGTTCTTACCCCATGGGGAACAACAGACCAAATAAGCAGCCAGAGGGAAGGCTCAGTGATTACCAAGACAGAACAGCAAAAAGTCACTACTTATGTTGGGTTGGTCTGCTCCATACATAAATTGTTCACATGATCATAGCAGTTATTAGGCAACCGTGCCTACCCACCCTTAGGCCTTGCATCTCTTTTCAAGGAGGGCCAGGCCTCTGGAATCTGTGAATATCAATTCAGCTTCAAGCTCTTTTTTTGTAAAGGTATACCATGTGCCACACTGCTTAATTTGGAGAAGGAGTTTGTTCCGGAGAAGAGGTAGGTGATGTGTGACAAATTTAAACCTCCTCTTACTATTATTTATTTGTTGGAGTAGATTTAGACCTCTGGCCTTAGTGTTACTTGGACTGTTTGATTTATTGAGGTATAAGACTTCTTGGAGAACTGGATCACTTACAGCCCTAAAAGTAAGACACAGGTCTCCCCTAAGGAGTCTACAGTATATGAAAATGAGTATAGGGATAAAGCCATCAGTCTTTCTTTCTATTTATTTCAGATCTTTTATGCCCCTGATCAGTTTACTTACAAACCTCCTGCTTGCTTGAAATAGTTCCCAATTGCTTGATATGCTTAGTAAGGTACATCCTACAGGAGGCACTGTACTCAATGAAGGGTCCAATTAAAGCAGAGTGCAAACAGATGAGGACTTCCTTTGGATCGGGGCAAAATACCTCTTCCTATGGAGTTGTGCAAGGAAGAAATATTTCCTAACCACCATTGCAATGTGATGGTCACATACAAGGAAGTGTTCCACCCATGTCCTTAAGTTTCTCACAACTTTTTCATTTTCAGCTGGGGTATTATTTATGCTATAATCTGGAGCTGGGGGTGCTTACCCAATGCTACAATACTGCATTTTTTTGCTAATGAGTTTGAGGCCATTTTTAGTACACCAAATGTAAGCTCATGCCAGACTGCATGCATGTCTGAGAGGGACTTAATGCCAACTCACATCTTCCAATGATCTGCAAACTTTGATAATCAAAGATCTTCTTTAATAAGTGGAGATCTGAAAAATAAATGCTGAACAGGAGAAGTCTCAGCACAGATCCCTGTGGAACTCTCAGAGGATGCGTCCTCTGCTTTACTGTGGAAGTCATGTCTCTATGCCAGTTGGCTCTCCACCTAACCACATACAGGTCAATTTGGAGCTCCTTAATCTTGCTTATGATGATTGCACATGGTACAGTAATGAATACCTTGGCAAGGTCACGGTACACTGTGTGGATATCTTGGTCACAGTCTCCAGTCTGTGTAACCCTCTCAAAGATATTTACAAGATTCATTAATCATAATCCATCTTGACAAAGCCAAACTGCTGAGGGTGGTGAACTCTGGTAACATTTTTTTAAACAAGAAACATCTTTACTGAATTATCATTTATGACATAGGCAATCATACATTTATATAAATGAAAGGAAACCATATTGACATTTTTAGAAGCAAACACTATATATCACGTAATCTTCTATACATTCATTGTTACTCAAACATTACATAGCTCATTCAATTCCTGCTTTCCTGTAAACCTTATTCCTCCTCCAGAACATGATTTTGCATGCACTGTTAGTACAAATCCCATTTTTTTTGTAATTTTCTCCTGCCCTTTTCTAAAGATCCCACTTCCAGTTCTTTTAACTATGTTACTATATTCAACACTTATAGTATGATTGGTTTAGACTTTGATTTCCATTTTCTATAAATTGCTTTTTTTTGGCAGCCTCAAGAATTAAACTCAGCAAGGTCTTACTATGTCAAGGAAATTCTTATTCTGCATTACAGCTAAAAAAAAATATTTCCTTAGTTACACCAATATGTTCATCCAATATTCTTGACAGAGTAGTCTGCATGGAATTTTTATAATTTACCAACTTGTTACACCCCAAAAAATATGTTCCCCAATTACCTCTTTCTTTCCCATCATACCTGCAGCATTTGCAATCTACCCATGGAAAAAAAATTCTTTAAGAATCTGCTTGCAGTATAAAAATAACTGATGGAAGTACTTCCAAATAAATTCCTAAATCTTTTAGATTTTGTTGCATATTTGGGAGCCATACACATATCCTCCAATTGTTTCCTTGTGAATTGCTACTCCAATCTCTCTTCCCCTCTGATTGATTCCAATAGTTATCATGCAATATTTTATAATCCTTACTAATTATTTTTTAAAAACAGCTTTTGTTCTAGATTCTAATGAAAACTCTACAAGTGCTGGTCTTTTATTTAGGATCCCCTAGTCCTTTCTGTTTGTTTAAACTCAGATATCAATCCTTGCTAGGGAAGGCAATCTCTAGCCTGCAATCCAAATGTACTCTTTGTGTCTTCCCACTCTATTACATTTCCCTCTAATTTTTTGCACCCAATACCTTAGTTCCTTTGCCAATTTTCTCCACTAAATTCTAGTCCCCACTTGCCTATTCTTTGTACTCCTAACTGCAGTTATCCCTATTGGCAGAATCTCCTTTCTCCATTCATGTGATGGCTAAGTTCTTAGAATACATTCTGCTAATTTATGAATATAATGTTCTGTATGGTTATTGTTATTCTCCTTAAGGATCTGCATCAAAAATCCCAGTCAGTCCTTATTTCTTCAGCTTCCCCTCTGTTTCATCATTATTCTTTTCAACGTTGTATTACACCTTTCTGCCTGTGTTGTGGATAGCAGCATTAACTGTGTAGCTCTGAAATGCCCCATTCAAACCAGGTAATTCCAAACCGCACTGTCCTATTGGAAGGATCAACTTATCCCACTCAACTCTTGCCCTCTTCCTCCTCCCAGATAAAAACATTAAACTATTTAATTGCTATCCACAACTGCTCATCTGTTTGATAAAAATACGCCTGACCTCTGTATAAAACTAAACGGACTAAAAACATTTTCACTGCTTCTATCTTGCAATCCATATCCATAAAACAGAGCTTCCAGTTTCTCAGCTTTTGTATTATATTTTTAGTCTCTTTACACATATCCTTAGCTGCTACACAAGAATCCTTTTTAATCCATACTCCTAAGTATTTCATTTTATCATGCCCCCATAAATATGGGTATTGCTGAACCAACCTGCGTGTGGGTGTACACAGTTTACAGCAATTGCTTTTACCTTCATTCATTTTATGTTCAGAAAAGACTTGAAACTGTGAGAATCTTCCACAACAATGAAATGTCCTTTTCTGGTTTTATCAGGTATAAAATAATAACATCTGCAAAGAAAGGCAACATTTTCTGATTACCATACCAATTATATCTGTGAATTTCGGAGTCCCTTATTGTTTTTCTCAATGGTTTTAATTAAAATACAAATAACAAAGGGGAAAGAGGACACCCCTGCCTGGTTCCTCTGCTCAAACAGAAATGATCAGAGAGGCACCCCCCCACTTCGCCTCCGATCCCTCATATATTCTCCTAATTAACCTTGTTAATGTGTCAGGCAATGCAAATGTTTCCAATGCCTTACTCAAAAAATCCCAGCTTACTATGTCAAATGCTTTCTCTGTTGAGGGATCAGAGGTGAATATTAAAGTGGGTGAGGTCCTCTCTGATAATTTCTGCTTGAGCAGAGGAACCAGGCAAGGGTGTCCTCTTTCCCCTTTATTATTTGCATTATATTTAGAACCATTGGCAAAGAAAATAAGGGACTCAGAAATTCAAGGATATAATTGGTATGGTAGTCAAGAAAAGCTGGCTTTATTTGCAGATGATATTATTTTATAAAATAAAAACCAACTGTTTGGCAGCAAGAAAAAGCAAGGATATATTATATTTTTTACACAGTTTATTAGCGCTTTCATCTGGTAAATTACCAAACTTCTTCAGATAAACTGCATTACACTGAACAACCCTTTTATACTGACAAAATATAAAAGGGTTGTTCAGTGTAATACAGTTTTTTCTTGCTGCCAGCCAGTTCATAGGTTCATAGGTTGATACTAGGCTATCTGCCCTAGGGCATTTATAAGCCTAGCCAGAGTGTGTTTAGCTTTCGTCACCCTTTTAGATTAGTTGACTGTGCCTCTGTATAGTAGGTCACAGAAGGTAGCCCTTTTAAGGTTAGTTTACTGTACCTCTGTCAAGCAGGGACACAGACGAGATCCCAGGGGTAAACTTACGATCTCCCATCCACTCGTCACGATTTCTCTTGAAGGGGGTCAGTGAGGGGCTCTGCCTAACATGGATTGGGATTTTGTTCCAGAGTGAGGGGAGCCTCTGGGATATGAATCTGTCCCTCCAGCATGTCCTATTTATTTCTGTGCTGAGGTTCAAGTCCCTGAAGCGTGTAGCTGTAAGGGATTTGGATTTCCTGAGGTGAAGCATACCCATTAATTCTGGGTTGGACATGGCTTTATATGTCAGACACAGATCGCCTCTGAGTAGGCGGTACGCAACTGAGTAGAGCTGGAGTTTCTTTAGCCGAACTGCATAGGGCATCTGTTTGAGCCCCTTGATCCTCTTGGTGAGGTACTTTTGGGGTCTTTCCAGTTGCTGCAGGTGTCGGGTAAGGTACATCCCAAATGGGCATTGTATTCAATTATGGGCCTGATAAGTGATGAGTAGAGGGGCACAATGACCTCTCTTGATCTAGATGTGAACCCTTTCATGATAAGGTGGGCTATATAGAAGGTCTTTCTAACCACTTTGGCAACATGATTGTCAAAGGAGAGACTGCTATCTACTTGGGTCCCCAAGTCCCTAATTACTTCTTCTGTACTTAATGGATTACCACCTATGTGGTAATTTGTGGGCACTTTGTTTTTCCCAAAGGGGATGACTATGCACTTTTTGGCATTTAGCTTTAGGCCATGGCTCTGGCACCAGTTATCCATCTTTGTGAGACCCTTTTGGAGGATGCCTGTGTCAGCCAGAGAGTTGATTATGGCACCCAGTTTGCAGTCATCCGTGAACTTGGTCAGCCATAGTCCACCCGTGTTAGCCTGTACCCCGGAGAAATATATACCGAACAAGAGAGGTCCCAGGACTGAGCCTTGTGGGATGCCACTTGTAACTGGTTTAGAGTCTGACATGGCACCTGCTATTCTGACCATGTGGGTTCTATCCCTGAGCCAGTTTGCAACCCATCTTGTGACATAGGGGTTGATATTTAAGCTGGTGAGCTTATTTATGATGCCCAAGTGGGGTATTGTGTCAAAGGCTTTTGCGAGGTCCAGGTAGGCTGTGTGGACTACCTTCCCTTCATCTATGGCTTTGGTAACTGTTTCAAAGAAGTTGACCAGGTTCAAGAGGCAAGATCTGCCCTTAACAAAGCCAAATTGGGTAGGATCCAGTGTCTGGAGGATCCCAATATCTTTGTTTATGATTTCAGTGATGATACGCTCCATAGCTTTGCAGACCAGGCTAGTCAGGCTTATAGGGAGATAGTTTCCGGGGTCTGTTGTGGCACCACCTTTGTGGAGTGGGACCACTGTTGCTGCACGCCATTCCTTGGGTACATATCCTGTAGTAAGGCTGAGATTGAACAGTGACTTTATATGAGGGTTTAGTTCTTCTTGGAGCTCGTGTAAGACGCAGCCCGGGACACCGTCTGGTCCCATTGATGCTGTGTTTTTTGCTTTGGAGAGGGCAGCTCTAACCTGTACATCTGTGATCTCAGGAAGGCTACACTGTGTTGGGATAGACATTTGCTCTTTTGGGGGGGAAGGGGAGGAGAAGTTTGCACTGAACCTTTCTGCCAGGATGTTGGCAATGTCTGTGGGTTCAGTGTATTTTTTGTCATTTTGCACTAACTCAGAGCACATCTGGGAGTTGCCTCCCAGGTTTCTGATATAACTAAAGAAGGCCTTGTGATTATCTTTAGTGTCTTGTGCAATTTTTCTTTCGAAGTTGGCCTTAGATGATTTTATGAGGGATCGTAGTTTCTTGCTAGTACTGATCAGAGACGCCTTCCCTTTTTGGGATTTTGCTCTATCATGTAGTAGCTTTCTCCTTCTGTTGTATAGCTTATTTATGGCCGGGGTCCACCAGACAGGTCTCCTGCCTTTGGAAGACTGAGTCTTTGTTTTATTTGGGATAGCATGCTCCATTCCTATAGGTGTCCATAGAATGCTTTTGTAAAGGATTCTGCATTCTGAGCCATATTTTCCACTGGCCCAGGGGCTTTGAAGGATTCCACCTCGGTTTTGAGAAGTGTGAAGTTTGCTTTTGAGAAGTTCTTCACCGTGGTTTCCATGGCTGGGGGTGGGGATGGAATATGGATGTCCAGTAAGATTAGTTTATTGTCTGATCTTACCAATGAGTGGTATACCTCTAGTGTGGAACACAGAGACCCCATGTTGGTGATGACCAGATCCAATATGTTTTCCCCTCTTGTGGGAGTGGTGACCAGTTGTTCCATAGCATTTGAGTTTATAAATTCTAGGAACCATTGGGCGAGGGTGTTTGGGCTTGAGTAGTTTTCCCAATCAATGTTTGGGTAGTTGAAGTCACCCAATATAATGGTGTTTGGAGAGACCTTCATATTCTCCAGTGTTCTCAGGAAAGCTGAGTGAGGTTCCTGTGTTTGGGAGGGTGGTCTGTAGCAGGCTACAAACTGAAAGGCAGTTTTGCCCACTGTTAGTTGCACATGGATGGTCTCCAATCCTTCGTACAATGCCACTAACCTGGAGGTGTGGGTATCTTTGATAAATATGGATACCCCCCTCCTTTTGTGGTTCGGTCTGAGTTTTGGGGCCGAAAAGCATGGTATGAAGTATAACCTGTTAGTGCTGGGGTGCTCTCGGGAGCCTTGAACCAGGTTTCTGTTACTGCACAGATATCGATATTCTCCATACTGAGGAGAGTCTCAAGTGCATGCATCTTGAGGTTTAGACTTCTGGCGTTGAGCAGCATTACCCTTAGTTTTTTTTCTTTGTGTTGCCTATGGAGGTGGGTTTGTCTTTTGAGCCTTGCCTAAAAAGGCACCATGGGGGAGGCAAGAGCCTTTGCCAGTATTCGAAAACCCAGGGGTGACAGGTGCAAGCCGTCCCTAGGAAAGCAACGTGGCTTGTCGAGCATGTCATCCCAGGCTGATAGACATTGGATCCCCTTTGAATGACACCAATACTTTAGCCAATTGTTAAAACTGATCATTTTGTCTTTATACTGTGGCATCATTCTTGGTGAGGGTAAGATGCTACTCAAGGTCAGGGTCATACCGGCCTGGGCTACATGATCAAAGAGCTCTTCTATGTCTTTTTTCATGTAGTCCAGGGAGGTACGTCTCAGGTCATTCACACCAGCATGGACAATGACGAGTCATATTTGTACTTGCTTTGGAGTGACCTGAATGCTTGTGTTATGTGGCGGATCCTGGCACCCGACAGGCAGCTTACAGTGACCTTCTCCTTGTTCAGCCTGGTGATTGGGATGTCAGTGTGTCTGACAATAGAGTCACCTATTGCAAGTGTATTAGGTGTGTTGTTTATCCTTAAGGGTTGTGACTGTGTGGCATACTGACTTTGTGAGCTATGTGCTACGTTGGTATTGTTTCGTGGTAGGGGCTGCTTCGATGTCTGCTTTGGAGGTCTCTGCTGCTTAGGCAGATTTCTTTTTAGAGCCTCCGAGAATGTTTTTGTGTGTTTATGTGTTTGGTTTGGTGATTCGATAGGTCTATGTGAGACTGGATTTGTGGTGTGTGTGGTTATCTTCTCCTCCTGACAGGCTGTGCCAATACTAGGTTGAGAGAGCTTAGCCTCCAGTTTGGCTATATAGTTGCATCTCTCGCATATATTTGAGCTTGTTGGGAGGAGGAGAGGGTGGTCTGTATACATAAGGCAGTTGTAACATTGCCTCAAGAATCCCAGATTCACCAGCTAGACTGGACAGCAAATTTTATTTGGTTTATTTTTTGTCTTGTGTTTGGTTTTTGATATTATTTTATATCTGACAAAACCAGAAAAGGACATTACAGTGCTGTGGAACATTTTGAGACAGTTTCAAATCTTTTTGGGATACAAAATTAATGAAACTAAAACAAAGGCAATAGCGGTAAATTATGTATCAACAGGTCTACTTCATTTCACCTAACTTCCAATTCACTGACTCCCATTTGACTGAGACCAAATGACTGAAATTTCATTTCACTGACACTTAATTTCACTGACAGTTCATTTGACTGACAAGTATTATTAGCAAGAAAATGGAATATGCCCCCTTCCCCACTGTAGTGCGACCCTGTAGTTAGAATATATAGTTGGGGGTGTGTGGGGGGCACAGCCCCCCACAACGGGGGGTGTGGGGGTGAAGCCCCCCACTTACTTTTCTTTTACTAAGCAATATTATATCAAAACTTAACAATATCATATGAAATGAAGTGGGGGGCTGCACCCCCCACCCCCCCAACTATATATTCTAACTCCAGGGTCGCACTACAGTGGGGAAGGGGGCATATTCCATTTTCTTGCTAATAATACTTGTCAGTCAAATGAACTGTCAGTGAAATGAAGTGTCAGTCAAATGAAATTTCAGTGAAATGGGGTCAGTGAAATGAAAGTCAGTGAATTGGAAGTTAGGTGAAATGAAGTATACCCGTATCAACACATGAACTGGTTCAGGAATATCCATATTTATGGGGATATAATTTATTTACTTATTATTATTTAGTGACATTTGTTAACCGGGTTGGTCCAACTGGGCTTGGGGCCCATTTTCAGTGGAGACCCGAGGAGAAAAGCTCCATTAATAGACAGTTACAGAAAAATTACAATTCAAATGATTTTTTTGTACATACCTATACGAGACACAATAGACAAAAAATCAAAAACAGCTAAGTTACACAGCAAGAATAAGAACATAGCAGAATGTATGTATCAGGCAATATACACATTAATTTTTACATAGCAAGTAAAAAGTCACTAGAGAATTTTGTATGTTTGTTGATTAAAAGCATTTAGCACTTGCCGTCTTACATGGAGATGTGGGAGTGAGATGAGAGAGAAGTTAATCAGTACTTTATAGATGGTGAAATGGAATTTATGTTGGATCTTGGCAGGGGCAAGTCTTGGAGTTGAGCAGATAATGCTTTAGTTCATTTTTAAAGTGTAACAAGTGGATGATGGAATGTATGTCTAAGGGGAGATTGTTCCAAGCAAGGGCAATAGAATGTTTGTATAGTAGTTTGCCCACAGTTTTCTTGGGTTGGTAGATTTCAAGTAGCTGCTTGTTAGACGTACGGAGGGTTCGAGGTGGTGTATAGGTAGAGATAAAGGATGACAGAGATGGGCATGATGAAGGTTTGTAATGAATGCGATGCAGCATTTGAAACTGAGATATTTGGAGTTGTTGGGGGAGCTCAAGCCACTGCAGAGAGTTTAGAGCAATGCAGTGATGTGCTTTGTATGGACTGTTTTTGATAAATTTTGTGGTATGTTTGTTGGAGTTTGTTCAGGGCTGTGGTTTGAATGTTGGTGAGTACTGGGGTGGCATATAAGAGGGAGGGCAGGAGGAATACTTGTGCTAGTGTGAGTCTGGCATTGGGGGGGTTAGAAAATGTTTGTTGCGATACAGTAACTCCAATTGCTGGTGTGTTTTTTTTATACATTGGAGTATGTGCAGGTTGAATTTGAGTTCAATCATCAATGATGACCGCAAGGAGTTTTGTATGGGTATAAGGTTGGATAATCGTGTTGTTTGAAGATTTAATAGCAAAGGTAGATTTATGGTTAGCAAGAGATCGGGGGAGGAAGAGTAGGAGTTTGGTCTTCTTTGGGTTAAGAATAAGTAGATTATCAGGCAGCCATTTTTTGGTGGATAGAAAGGCATAAATGATAAAATGAAGTATTTAGGAATATAGATTAAAATGATTCTAGTGTGTCAGCTAAGGATATTTGGGAAGAGACTAAACAAAAGATAATATAAAAAATGAGAAAAGGGAAGTTTTATTTTATGGATATAGATAGTAAGATACAAGCAGTTAAAATGTTTTTAGTCCCTTTAGTCTTATACACAGGTCTGGCATATTTTTATCAACCAGAAGAGAAGTTGTGGACAGCAATTAATAAAGAACTGAAGGACTTTATCTTGTAGGGGAAGATGGCAAGATTCATGTAAGATAAACTGATTCTTCCAGTAGAACACGGGAGATTGGGATTACCCAGTTTAAAGGGGTATTTCAGAGCTACACAGTTAAGACTCCTATACATAGCACAAGCAGAAAACTATAATTCAAAGTGGAAAGGGATGATGATGAAACAGGGGGAAGTTCAAAAAACAAGGAGAGACTGGGATTTTGGATGCAGGCCTTTAAGGAGAATAACAATAATCATACAGAATATTATATCCATAAAGTAGCAGAAAGTATTCTAAGAACTAAACCAACACAGCAATGGAGAAAGGAGACTGTGCTGACAGGAATGACTGCAATTAGGGATAAAGACAATAGGCAGGAGGGGGCTGGAATTTATTGGAGAAAAATTGGCAAAGGAACCAAGGTACTGGGAGCAAATAACTAGACAGCGAAAAATGATAGACTGGGAAGATGCCAAGAATGTACTTGGACTGCAGGTTAAAGATTGCTTTCCCTATCAGGGATTGATATCAGAGTATAGGCAAAGAGAAAGAAATGGGGGGTCTTAAGTGAAAGACCATCACTGGTACAGTTTTAAATAGAATCTAGAACAGAAACTGCCATTAAAAAAGGAATAATTAGTAGGGCATATAAAATGTTGCATGATAACTATAAGAATCAATCAGAGGAGGTTAGAAAGGATTGGGGAGAGAGATTGGATAAGCAATTCACAAAGAAACAATGGGAGGATATATGTATGTCTCCCAAATATGCAACAATATCTAGAAGATTTAGGATTTTTGCCTGGAAATGTTTACATAGATATTTTTATACCCTAAGTAGAGTCCAGAGAATTTTTTTCTCAGGCAGACAGCAAATGTTGGAGGTGTGAAGGGGAAGAAAGGGGTAATTGGGAACATATTTTCTGGGAGTATGGTGAGTTGGCAGAATTAAAAAATTATCTGCGGGATACACTGTCGAAGATGTTCATGGGCAGATTAGTCTGATGAGGAAGATGACTTGACTGAGCTATGATACAGAATCAGAATTGCCTAGACATGGTAAGGCTTTGCTGTGTCTACTACTGGTGGCTGCCAAAAAGCAGTTTACTAGAAAATGGATATCAAAATCTAAACCAACTGTACTGGAAGTAGTGAATATAATAACAGAGATAAAACAACTGCAAATGAGATCTTTAGAAAAGGGTAGGAGCAAACTACATAGGAAAAAAATGGGAATTGTGAGAAGAATACATACAAGGGGGGATGAGGTTTAAAAGGTGGCAGGACTTAAATGAGCTATGTAAAGTTTGAGTGAGAAAGATTGGGTAGATTATAAGTGATGTACAATGTTTGCAACTGGGAGTGTGTCAATATGGTTTGTGATGTAAAATGCTTGCAACTAGGATTGTGTCTGTGTGGTTTGTTTTCATTTACATAAGTATATGACTGCCTATGTAGTATGTGACGGTTTACTAAAGATGTTTCTTGTTTAAAAAAAGGGAGGAATTGAATAATTTATGTAATGTTGTTTTTCCTCCTTTTAAAATACTGTTCAACAAAGTCTTCTAAATCACTTTCTCCTATCCTAGCTTCCAAACTTCCACAGGAATGTCATCTGCTCTGGAGACATTCCTGTAGATTGGTTATATAGCACCAGTTTTATCCCACCTCCTCCTATCCTAACTGTTAGTAATTGAGCCTCATCAACGTCTAACCTTGGTACATTTAATTCTTCCATACATATTTCCATTTGTACTTTTTCTTGATTTCCATATTTCTCTGCTTCATACAGATTTTCATAAAATGTCTGAAATAGATGCAATACCTCTACAGGATCTCTGGTTATTGTCTTTATTATAGACTTTCTAAGCTTGGCAACAGCCCTTTCTACTTTCTGTTGCCCGAGCCACTGTGCTAAAAGCTTTTGTGCTCTGGGGTTGTTATCAAAAAACAGTCCTAAATGCATGCATATTATCCAGATTGTCCTTTATTTTCTCTTTAGCACTTTAAAGTTGCACTGCTTCTTGTTCTGTGAGATTCTCTGCAATACTTTAACATCTGTCAGTCCCTCTAAATAATTCTTGCTACTTCTTAACAATATCTCTTTTTCTTTTATTTCTAACCTACTGTAAACTCCACCTTAATTTTATCCCACTCCCTAGCTATATTTTCTGAAGAAATTTCTATCTTCCCTAATAACTCATGAATAATTTCCAATACCCATTCTTTCACCTCCTCTGTTTAACAGGCAGGTGGAGAAGCACCATTATCTCAATTTTTATTTAATTACACTGCATTTTTATTTTAGTTATTATTTGTGCATGACCTGAAATAGTTATTGGATGTGTATCAAAACTTTCAATTAAATGCACATGTTCCTGTGAAATATAATTTCTGTCTAGCCTAGCCCAGTTTTTAATACATTGGGGATAAGTCTGATAAGATTCTTGATATCACAGTTTAGTTAGTTATTACACATTTCGTGACTTTGTGTACAAGACTAATTTGGCTTATGGGTCTGTAATAATCAGGGTCTGTGGCGGATCACCTTTGTGGAGTGGCATCACAACAGCTGTATACCACTTCAATGGGATACTGCCAGTTGCTTGACTCAGACTATGAGGTGGGTTCACTAATTCCTGCTTAGTGCTATTAAACAAACAACCAGCTATGTTGTCAGTAGGTTCTTTAATCTGGTCCAGGGAGGTTTTTTTTTTGTTTATAAAAGATCTACGAATTTTTGAGCATATCCATTTTTATGAGTATAGGTCATCCAGTTAATCAATGGGCAGTCAAGATCATGTAGGATAACAGCATTCCTACTAATCTGGAATTTATCCATAAAATATAGGAAAGTTGTGTGATGTGCTGGAGACATGGAGCAGGTCTTGTAGCACGCTATGAACTGACAGCAGATCTTTAGTGTGATATGAATCTGTATGAGTTCTGCTTATGGGTCTCTAGGTATCTGTCTCGAGGTAATGTGGTTACTAACAAATTTATATACGCCACCATAGTTCCTATCAGGCCTGAATGACTGGTAAGCAAAATGCTATGTAATGAGGTAGTGCTTTCTGGGCACTTGCACCATGTTTCTGTAATGACACATACATGGAGGTGTTCCAAATGTAAGAGGGCCTCAAGGTCTGGCAGTTTATTCGTTAGACTTTGAGCAAGTACAGCCACCATGATCTGGTCCAGTGACTGATTTGTTCTGGAAACTAGACTGGGAGGTTCATTAGCTGGACCTTGTCTAAAAATGGCATAACTGGGGCTGCAACAGCTTTTGGAAGTATGCAGAAACCATGGAATGAAAGTTTGGCAACATTGGTCAACAAGAATCTCATCCCATGCTGGCATATATGGGATCCCTCTAGAATGACACCAAGTGTTTATCAAATTATTAGTCAGTCTTTTTACTCTTTATACCTTAGCACCATTTTGGTGATAGAAGGATTCCACTCAATATTACAGTCATTAAAGCATTTGTGGCATGCATGGAGAGCTCTGTCATGTCTCTCTGCATATCAGATTGTTTAAACCAACACTGGCCACCATCATGCCATATTCATTTTTGTCCATTTTAAGGGTCCTGCAAGTTCTTCTAGTGCTGGCAATCTTGGCACCAGAGAGACAGCTCACCATCACCCTGTTTTCATACAGCCTTGTGAGTGCAAAATCTATGCACCTAACTACTGAGTCACCAATCACTGACCATGGACAACACCTTAAACGCTATCCCCCATGCAAGCATTCACGGACCTGTAAATCTGAATACAACTCCTTAAGTTGTGAGATGGACAGCTAGCTGATTGTCTAATAAAATTAATGTGCCACATCTGTAAGCAAAAAAAGTTACTTGTGGTGTACAATAAGGCTCAGTGTTGGGTTCTCACCTATCGGGGGTCTATTTCTCAGACCTTGGTCAACACTCCTAGCCTATGGTTATCCAAGTTTCAGACAACTGCAAATTGGGTCTTATTTGATTTTCCACGTACTTACAATTGCTTCAACATGGGTTAGACCACGGGTTAGTCCACATTAACAATTACTGAAAGGACATTGTTCTCAAATTAAATGTGAAAAATATACTAGAGTTACTTTTGGTACAAAAAAAAATTGCCACATCATACCATATAGGTGACAAACCCCTCCAATCAGACATGTCTAAAGGGGTATAAGCATTCTTGTAGATAATTAGACAATTTCTCAGCATTTAATCATCATGTGTCCACAGGAGTTCAGAAAGCCTTTTACCTGCCTTAACTAATTTCCAAAAGTATATCCTCTACATCCAAAGAGATCTTATTTCACCTTTCCTCTTCTCACATTACACCCAGAATTTTAAATATCTTTTTAAATCCTGTTTTAAATAGTGATACAGGTACACAAACATTAACAGAAAATAATTTTCACGTGGTATACATATATAAAACAAAAACCACAATATAGCATTGATCGGGATGCAGCAGAAGTAATCTCTATTTAAAACTTTAACATAAAAAACGTTATTATTCGCTTTTGTCTATTAAACACAAGACTTCATCAAAAACATAATCCTCACCAAATGCAACACTAAATAATTTATATAAAATGTAAAAATTAACCAATTAAAACTCTTAAAGTCATAGCCATCCAAATTTATTAAATACATTCATGCAAAACCAAAATACTTTACTTTAACTTTCTATTTTTTGAAAAATATTTTATGTTAATAGTATCATTCAACCCCGAGAAACAATCTGCCCTAAGCTTTAACTGCCACTCTGTCTCTTTAATTTCCAATTTTTAAAATCGCCCCCCTTAAATCAATTTCAACTTATTCTAATACATAGAATAAAAATATTTTATATTTAATACATTCACTAGAATGTTTAAATAAACCATTATTAAAAAAATCTAAGGTCCTAATAGAATATAAATGTTCTTTAATTATTTTGGTCATAACCACATAAAAAGCCTGATACCCTGAACATTTACTAACATATACAGCCACTTGAGAATGGCACTCAAAACAGTAATTACTACCAAAGGTATGGTCCAAATGTTCAAAACTAATATAATGCCCTTTTTAAATAAGCCTACATACATCAATCCCTCCACATCTGTAAGTCCACTTAGCCTTATCCATAAATGGTGGATCAATTTTCGCAGTATAATTTTGTAACATCAATTTAAAACTAGTGTTCTTTGTAAAAGTAAAAGATGGTTGAGTAGGCACAACCTGAGTAGGCACAACCTTACATAGATTATAATTTCCTTTAATACTTTTCCAATGATTGCTAATAATCTGATAACTATTACAACTATCCAAAGACACATCCTCCAAAAAAAACATACCAGAGTACTCTTATTATAATATTTGTTGTCTTTATTTCCTTTATTTATTTAGGTAGTAACAGTTTAAATAAAATAGGCAAAACTGTGTTTCTCTCTTACTAACCACTTCACTGGATATCGCTAATAGGGTCTGTCGATCACACCACTGCTGTTCAAACAAGGAAATAGTAAATTCAACCTATAATTTAAATTCCAGATCTCTAGTAATCAACCCAGAGGCTCTAATAAACTGCCCCCTAGGAATATTTTTCTTCATAAAAATCAGATGATGACTTCAATGTAAATAAATGCAAATGTCCATTTGAAAATGTGTTTTTAAGATAAAGTTTACTAATAAAACATCTACTCTGAAAATTCCACTATAAAGTAATATCTAAAAAGTTAACTTTATATCCCATTTCACCTCAGATGAATTCCAAAAAAATAGTGCTATTGTTTTACTGTGCAACAAATGTTTTACACCCATCTTCTGTACTTTAGAATATAAAAAATAAATCTACAACTCTCTTTTAAAAAATAACTCAATTATAATAACTACAAGTAAGCAAATTCTCAGTCTCCTAACATCCTAACACTATGTTGGCAAAGGCTGGAGCAACTGCAGAGCCCATTACCACCTTCCGTGTCTCCTTGTAATAATTCTTGTTAAAGATAAAACATTATTGTCCAATATAATCTCTAAAAAAGAAACATATAAATTAGTCTTGCTATTCATAAAAAACAGCCTAATAAATTAAACACCTACTTCTTGTGGTATGATGGTAAACAAGGAGGAAATATCCACAGTAATCTTCTCATTCACAAAATTGTTAAAGTAATTCTTGGTATACTCTCTTATTTGCCCCCCCCCCCCCAAGAAGGCCTAAGAATCTTTAATATGGGAAGATAATCCTTGACCAAGGGGGTTTATAACAGTATCCATAAATAATGATATTCCCTCATTAATACTATATGGTGCAGAAACTATAGGTCTGAAGGGTGGATTATGTGCATTCTTATGCATTTTAGGAATGTCACATAAAATTGCTACTTCAGGTTTGTCAATTCATAAATATTCATACAATTCTAAATCTATATCATTATTCATAAAAAAATCATATAAAAAGCATGAATAAACTTGTAACTCTTGGGTGTCTCATTTATAGAAGTCACCAAGTATTCATTTGTATTACCTAACATACATTCAGGGGCAGCAACAGAGTCTTCTTGAGTCATAGTAACCAACTCCCACCTTTATCTGCTTTCATATTTTATAACATTAATATAATATAATAATATAATATAATATATTTTTATAACATGTTGTTGTTCTTCAATTCATGCAATGCTTTTCTTTCACCATTACTTAAATTAGCATACTGATTACCAACTTTCTGACTTAAAATTTCTCTGATATCTTTCTCAAAATACTGTTTGAACACTTTCAAAGTGTTGTATAATGCAGGTGTAAAAACAGTTTTCTCAAATGATCATTAACTGACACATCATGTAATAATTAATTTACTTTCAGCCTTCTGGTATACTGTTATAATTCCAATATAGTTTTAACTGCATTCCCTCTAAAAGTGGGAAAAATTCAGCCCCAACTCCAACAGTTTAATTTGTACTGGACTAAAAATATAACCAGTTTTAATAATTTTAGGTATATAACCTCTGGATCATTCGCTCAGTTGTTTCTCTTTCTCTGTCCCTGTCCTCTCCCTCTCCCCCGGATTGAATGACTATTCCCTCTCCCATGCAAGTTTTTTGAATTGTCTACAATACAATCAAATTCACCTGCAAAAGAAGTAAATCCAGAAGCATACAAGGGAAGTTCCTGAAACCCATCAGATGAAATATCATGAGAAGAATCTCAGTCTGCTGGAAACCAAATGCACTGCCTTACTAACAGACACAGAATCATGAGTACAAACTTCACTTTTACCTGGCTGTCTATTATCCTTTAAGGCAGCACGGCCACCACCAGCCTGTTGAGCTAATAAACATTCTTTATTGGAATTCAAAAAATTAGAATTAATAGGTGGATAGGCAACACTCACACTAACTAGTGGATAAGCAGTTTTGGATTCATAAGCAATCTTATCTCTCACAATGTTTTTCTGCTTGCGAATAACAACAGTTTTTTTTCTAACCTTTCCACTAGTGTACAAATAATGTCACAGTCACCTTGCATATCAGGAAACTGCTCAATCGTATTCTTGATATGATTCTCCATTTTAACAATGCTATCACGCAACTGATGTAATATATTATTATGGTTCTTAATGAGCGGTTTTAAAAATTCAAGTCCAGCTTTGGTAAAAACAAAACTCAGTAAGTTCCAAATAAAATGGGTCAGGACTAGCAAATCCTTTGGAGAATTAAAAAAAAAAACAAAAAAACAGCCCTTTGGGACTACCACCAAGAAGAATCTGTTCAAAGTACTGTTATGGAAGGTTATTATGTCTCATGTTTATCCTTCACAAAATACATATTAACTTGTAGTTTCTTCACAAATGAGTCAGATAAAATGCTTATAATATGTTTAAGTCAAAAGAAAAATGAAAAACAGTAGTTAGGAAATCCTTCTATGTGGCCCATCTAATTACTAAGGGGTTCGCATCCAGAAATAATGAGGTTATAGTGCCCCTCTACTCGTCACTCTCAGACCCATCATAGAGTACAATGCCCCATTTGGAATGTGCCTCACAAGACACTTCCAACAGCTAGAAAGACCACAAAAGCACCTCACCAAGAGGATTACTGGCCTCAAACATACGTCCTATACAGCCTGACTGAAAAAACTCTGGCTGTACTCAGTGGCGTATCGCTTACTCAGAGGTGATCTCTGCCTGACTTACAAAGCCATGTCCAACTCAGAATTGATGGACATGTTCCACCTAAAGAAATCCAAGTCACTGCGAGCCACACGCTCTAGTGAGCTAAACCTCGACACAACAATAAATAGAACATGCTGGAGGGATAGATTCCTGTCACAGAGACTCCTCATGCTTTGGAACAAAATTCCTAACTACATTAGGCAGAGCCCCTCACTAACACTCTTCAAGAGAAGCCTTGATGAGTGGATGGGTAGCAGAAAATATACCCCTGGGATCACTTCATTGGCTCTGCTTGACAGAGGCTCAGTTAATCAATGGGGCGGCGAAAGCCGACACACTCTGGCTAGGCTTGAAAATGTCCTCGGGCAGACAGCCTAGTACCTACCTATGAACCTATGCATAATTATGTAAAATACAGTTTTATATAAGTAGTAGCTTTCGATTTCAAGTGTCTTACAATTGCATTCTCTCTGTTTTGTGGAGGAGTTAAGGAATATTATGCTATGTTTGCGTTTGAAAATTAGTAAATTGTGTCAGGTATTTGTGGGAACCAGATTAATCAGGCCTAAAGCAGATGCCCTACGCTGACCGCCTTAAAAAACTCCAGTTATACTCTGTCGCATATCGTCTAATCAGAGGCGATCTCTGCTTAACATACAAGGCCATGTCAAACCCAGAGCTGTTGGACATGCTACACAAAGAAATCCCAATCCTTCACAGCCACACGCTCCAGGGATCTAAACCTTGTCATCACAATAAACAAAACATGCTGGAGGGATAGGTTCCTGACCCAGAGCCTTCCCAGACTCTGGAATAGATTGCCCATACATGTCAAGCAGAGTGCATCTTTGGCCCTCTTCAAAAGGAAGCTTGACGATTGGATGGGAGAAAGGAAATTTATTTTATTTTATTTATTTTATTTAACATTTGTTGACCGGGAATGTCCGACTAGGTTCCACAGAGCCTGTTTTCAGCGGAGGCCCGGGGAGAAATGCTCCAGATGCATGTCTTTGGAATGTGGGAGGAAACCGGAGTACCCGGAGGAAACCCACGCGAACACAGGGAGAACATGCAAACTCCACACAGAAGGCACCCCAGCCGAGAATCGAACCAGAGAACCTCTTGCTGTGAGGTGACAATGTTAACCACTGCACCACTGTGCCGCCCTTCACCCCGGAGATCACGTCAGTCGCCCTGCCAGACATGGGTCCAGGGAAGTAAATAGTGTGGGAAGAAATAGCCAGGGAATTGTTATGGCTAGGCTTTTACAGGCCCTAGGGCTGATAGCCTAGTACCAACCTATGAACCTATGAACAGTATGCTCTAGCCTTCTCAGGCCAGGGGATGAGTCTTTGCAGGAATGTCTGTGAGACAGTGATTTCTGGTACCAAATGCAGGGCCGGCCTTAGCCGAAATGGCGCCCTAGGCAAAGTAGTGCTCAGGTGCTCCTTAAGCTCCACCCATACCATACTCATGAAACACCCCTATTTGAGCCACGCCCACTGAGTCATTCCCCAATAAAGCCACTCCAGTCATTTCCTTAAATTATTTAAATGCATAGGAAGAAAAAGATACCTTGTAATGTAGTTGTACTGCAGCTACCTTTGCATATGTAGTTTCTACTTTAAATACAAGAGCCAGATCATGGTCAAATAGGGTTCTAGGAAGGGTACTAGACCACCACCCCAGAGCAGCAACACCCAGCAGCAGCCCCCTCCTCAGCCATTCCAGTGTTCCATTATTTGGTTATCTCACCAGTTACCATGCATATGTTCTATTATTTGCTTCTACAGTGATTACAGATATTGAAACAAAATAGCACAAACACAGATAGCCACTTGCTAAACAATGCAGTTTGACAATAAAAACAGACTTAGCATGAGCAGTAAACTTGTCTGCCCTTGAAACTCTCATTCATTGAAATGGCAAAACTCACATTCATTGAAACAGCATGAAAACCCACATTCATAGAAATGCATCTGGTTGACGGAGAATTAAGTTTACCTTTGGGCTGTTTTCAAAACAGACTCCTTGCACATATTTTTTTAGGGACATTCATACATGTATTTATTCTTTATTTCACTTTCCTGATTGTATTGAATTATATTCCTTGTATAATACAGCACCACTTGTTAGAATATGTTTTAAATTTGTAGTTTTAAACATTCTTTTAATAAGCAATGAGACAAAATTTATGAACCAAACACTACCCATTTCAAAAAATGTCAACAATAAAAGGCCACTCAAGACTTCTGTCATTACAATCCACCAATATTACTGCACACGTACAATCTCTGCAGAAGTTTAGAATGTAATTCTTATCTTCAGTTTTGAAACAGCTGGTACCAGAAATGCTACGGATGTTTGGTGGGAGCCTATTCCAAGCTAGGGACACTGAGTGTTTGTAGAGGAGTTTGCCAATTATTTTGTTTGGTTTTGAGATGTCAAGAAGGTACTGGTCAGAGCTACAAATTGAATGAACAGGGTATAAGGGGATACTATGGCAGAATGAGAGAGATAGGCTAGGGAGCTGTTTAGCAGGGAGTGTGTGAGCTGCAGCTGGGAAAGTAGTTAAAGCTGGGGGAATTCGAGCCATTGAAGTTGTTTCAGGGCAGGGCAATGATGTGGTTTATATGGTTAGTTACAATTGAATCTGGCAATATTGTTGTATGTGTGTTCGGGTTTGGTGAGTAGGGATGACTGGAGATGGGCAAGGATAGAGGAGGCATAGAGTAGACACGGAAGGGGGAAGGCTTGGGCTAGTGTGGGTTTGAAGTTGGGAGCAAGGATTTTTTTATTTCTGTAGAGAAGACCCAGTTTCTGATTACTTTTTTTTTTTTTTGATACAGTGTTGTATATAGATGTTGAATTTAAGATGGTCATCAATTATCATACCAAGTAAATTAGTGTGAGGTTCTGTTTTGATAACAATGCTATCAAGAGAAGAAATGGTAAAGGTGGATTTGTGGTGGGAGAGAGAGATTTGGGAAGGAATAATAGGAGCTTAACCTTTTAGGGTTAAGTATAAGTTGGTGGTCTGTGAGCCATTTTTCCACAGATGAGAAACAGTTTTGAGTGATGGAAAGAAGGTTAGAGATGTTGTCCATGCAAGAGATAAGAGTAGAGTCATCAGTGCATTGTACAAGGGAGGAGGTGGTGCAGGAGGAGTAAAGATGATTGGTGAAGATGTTAAATAGGAGAGGGCCAAGGACTGAGCCTTGAAGGATGCCAGTTTGAGTAGGTGAGAAAGGGGAGCAGGTAGATTGCCATCTGTCAAACCGCAGCCTGTTTGAAAGATAGCTCGAGAACCAGTGGATATTAGAGAGGGAGAGGTTTAGATCAGTTAGTTTAGCAATAAACTTGGAGTGGAAGACAGTATCAAAACAGAGAGTTTGAGGAAGAGGCAGGATACAAGTATATTTTTGTCTCTGGCTTCAAGCACAGTGTGAATGAAGGATAGGGGGACTTTTGACTACTAGGGGGACTAGGTGGAGGTGCTATAGTTTGGCCTGAAGGCATGTTGAGCAGGGGTCAGAAGTTTTTCATTGATTAGGTATGTAAGAAGTTGGCTATGAATGCATTTTTCAAGGATTTTGGATAGTGGAGACAGGATGGCATTGGGTCTGTAGTGGGATGGATCTGCAGAGTTACCTCCTTTGTGTAGTGGAATGGTGTAGAAAGATTTTCAGATATTGGGAACAGTGGATTCGTGGATAGATCTGTTTATTAAGATTGAGACAGGATAGGCTACAGATTGAGCTGCAAGTTTAAGAAAGAGAGAGAGGTTATCAGTAGAGAAAAAAGAGCAAGGCTTTAGTTTTAGCAGAAGGGACTTTATATAAGCAATGGAGACAGGGTTAAGATAGAAAAGGATGGTGTTTCTTGTATTGGTTTTGGTATGAGAGAGGCTATTTACTTGGCAGGATTGTATTAAGTTTTGAATTGATTCAATGACGGGGGTATTAAGTAAGGTGGCAGTTTCTAGGGGAGAATTATTTGGATAGGGGTTAGGGGTGGTAGGTTCACCAGGATGCATAATTTATCAATTGTGGGCCAGAATTTTTTAGGGTTAGAATTTTGTGACAACTGGGGGGGGTATAATAGTAGTTTTTCTTGTCTTTGTTGATTTGTTTTATTTTTGAGAGATTTCATAGTTCTTTATATTTTTGGAAGAATGTTGCAGATTTAGTTTTTAGCCATGTTTTCCAGTACTTGTCCCTTTCTTTCATGAGAGTGAGGGTGTCTTTAGTGAGACAAGGGGAGTAATTTATTTTGTTTCTAACATTTCTTAAAGGAGCTAAAGAGTCATAAAGAGTCAATTATATCAAGAAATGTGTGATTAAATTATAGAACTACATCATTGAGGGGGAGGTACTTCTGGTGGCACCAGTTAATAGAGGCAAGCTGATTATTAAAGGTTTCAAAGTTGATGGTGAGATTAGGGTATTTGAAGGGAGTATTCGTAGACTTGACTAGGGAGGTGGTCACTTAGGGAGTCGGGTAGGGTACTGGGATTATTACTGTTGACAAGGTAAGACTTGCATTATTTAAAGTGGAAACATATGTTAGTTTAAAACTGGGTTTGTATGGAAGAGGACGGTCCTTTTTCCAGGTGGTAGTGCTGTCTCTATCAATGAAGGTAGAGGCAATCAGTGAGAAGTTACACTTTGCCCTTAAAACATAAGGAAAGAGGAGGGGAGAGAGTGTGGTGAGTATTATATGGGAAGAACAAACAGTGGTTATGTCTACTACAAGTAATAGCATCAAGAGAGTTCACACAAAGAGGGTTAATTGAGAAAAGGATGAAGATGAGTTAACAGCAGTTCAGAATAGAGTATAACAAATGAGACAGTATTGCATTCAATATATCTCCTTCCATGCAATAGAGAAAGATTGTAGTGTTTAACATCTATCACAGCCAATATGTCTACCATAGTTTAAAAGCATCCTTAAGCAGTCTTACAATTAGAAAATTCCAAGTAATTCAAATATGTACAGACAGATCGGGTCTAAAGTACTTAAATTATGCTGCATTGTATACACATCCACTGAGTTGCTTAATTAAATATTTAGAACTGTGGAGATGCAGCACAGCAATCACAGTAGAATGAAAATAAAGATGATGCAATTATTTGATCCTACCACCCCATTGTTGTCAATTATATCAGTGGTAGAGATATAGACAGTAATCTGCAGAAATATGAAAACTGTATATGTATTACAGTACATACTGAGACAGTAATGTACAGAAATACGATATATATATATATATATATATATATTCATTAGTGCAATCCCTTTTCAATATATGACTTCAATATATGACTTCCATAGTCGGTCTAGCAACTTGCAGCAGTTTGAGTGCAACCTTTTATTTGTCTGGACTCAGAGTAAGAAACCGATCTGACGAGCAACAGCTACCTGAAATAGCTATCTGGGTGCATATCAAAACGTAAATCTTTTCCAGGAGAGGTTAACACAGCTTAAAAGACTGTACGCAGTGAAATCTTGTTAAAATTCCAGAAAGTCTGACACCTGTATATTGCAGAGAAAAAGCAGTGGACTGTAAGGATAGGAAAGGATGGCGCTGAATGCTAAGAGAGCATTTTAAATACCCAAAGGGATTATGGGAGAGAAAAACGAGATTGGGAAGCAGGGAATTGTAGTTCATGTGGGAAGGATAGAGATAAAAGAGTAGGTGGGAAATTTAGGATAACAAATGGCAATCACCACAAAAAACAATCACTAAGGCAGGAAGCAGAAGGTAAGGAGCCCAGGAGGATGAAATAGCAGGTAAGTAGAGCAAGTCGGGGAGTGAGGAGAAATGTGGGCAAGGTGAGGTAACTTAGCTTTATTGCTCAATCACAGCAACTGCTTTTTGAACTTTGTTGTTAGTTTCAATTGCTAGCCTCTATGGGCAGCGGTGAAATAAAAAAAAAATATATTGTTGTTGTTGTCTTTCGACTTTTCCCGGTTAAGGGTCGTCACAGCAGAACTCCGGTCCATAAATTGCGCCCTTTTGAGGCCGGGGAGGGCGCAATTGCTAGCCTCTATGGGCGGCAGTGAAATTAAAAAAAAAATGTTGTTGTTGTTGTCTTTCGGCTTTTCCCGGTTAGGGGTCATCACAGCAGAACTCCGGTCCATAAATTGCGCCCTTTTGAGGCCGGCCTGTACGGCGCCCTAGGCGGTCGCCTAGTTCGCCTATGCCTAAGGCCGGCCGTGACCAAATGTCACAAAGTTGCAGGGCAACAAATCTTAAGCACAGGTGGTCTATGTTTTAAAAAGGCATACTTGCCAAGTGTTTAAGTGAAGTTCTAAGTGAGGCTCATGAGGACATAAAACATTTAAAAACGTTATTATTTTTTAAAATCAATGTAACATCAGAGCTCTGCATGCCTGAAATTGATAAGAAAATCTATAAAATTAAAGGTTTTCTTTATTCTTTGAGACTGATCTGAAAATTTGAGTAAGCTGTCTCCCAGCACTGTTTATGGAATAAATAAGTACTTTGCACATCCTGAAGTGTTATTCTTGACTGAGACTAAAAGGTAAAACTCTTTATTAGTTATTTGTGAACTTCAACAGCTGGTGCCTTAAGATTCGGATTCTGAACTTTGGTATGGCTGCAGGGCAGTGTGGAATAAATTATAACGGCCCAGCACAGAAAGTTCTTCTGTGAATTCCATGCTGCTTTGTACAGAATAGTCAAGATATTCAGATGCCTAACTATTCAGGCTGTGCAAACATGCTTGACTAAATGGGAAAAATGGATGTATGGATTTAACATGTGTACCAATAACACTTTGTTTTACAGCACAATAAACCACTCCCATGCCTGATAAAAAGTATATATATATATATATATATATATATATATATATATATATATATATATAAATTTATTTATTTATTTATAAAGCTTGTGAGGAAATTATTACTCTATTTTTGTTTTACTTGGATCACTTGTCTTTGTACTTAATAAAGGATTTTCGACTGGAAACAGACTGCCTGCCTTGCTTGGATTACTTTCGAATACTTAGTAATGCTGTAGAATTATATATTTTCTATTATTACTTTTTGACTTGACGAGTTTACGCTTGCTACTTCTACTACTATTGTCTGATCTGATTAATATACAGTGATTAACTAGAAATATATGGACTGAAAATCTTCCACACAGAGAAGTTTCTTACACTGTTTTGAAAATTTTTTTTTTCTATCTTAGATAATTGTAGTTAAAAGACTGGAATGAGTGAATAGCTGTTTTGTTGAATGACTGAGTTTACTTGTTTGGTATATGTACAGTAATAGTGGAAGGACCCCACAGGAAATAAAGAAAAGTTTATTAATGTGTATGTGCATACAACAAAAGAGAAAATTAATATAAGGAGGCACCTTGTGTTGAGGGCAGTACTCTCAAGACTAAAAGCCAAGAGGCATGAGAGATGTTTTGTGTTGTTTAACTTATAAGTGAAAAGAAAGAGAGAGAGAAAAGAGGTTAAAAGTTAAATTTAAATCAAATTCATGAGCCTATAGCATGCTAGGACATAGGAGTATGTGTGAATAAATCAAATTCATGAGTCTATAGCATGTTGGGACATAGGTGTGGGTGTGCTGATAAATCAAATTCATAAGCCTATAGCATTTTGGGATATAGGAGTGAATGGGTGAAAGTACCCTCAAAGGGTCCGAAAGAGTGGTCAGTTCTGGACACAGTACCTGTCTGCCTTGTTATCCCAATCTCAATGCTGGAGATGTAAATTTGAACATAAGCAAGAAGGTGCTGTTGGAAAAGGCTGATCGAAACCTTTCCTCTGTCATTGCACAATGACAGAATCCCTACCCCTTTCCTCCCTGAATGGTGTGTGATTTGATGTAGTCATTTTTCTTTTCTGCAATACCAGGATCCAGGATTTACGAGGTACATCTTAATAGGGAAAACGTGAACAAAGTTAAACAGGCAGCATCAAAATCCTGTAAAAGGAACACCTGTATATTTTATGTATCATAATTATGGAAACTAAAAGTTGTAAGTATTTGAATGAGTAGTTTCAGCTTACTAAAACTTGTCCTGGTGAAGTATTTCTATTAAATGGAGCTTATTAACTGTGGTGGTGGTGCTGTGGTAGTGTTGTCGCCTCATAGCAAGACGTTGCCCCATTCGATTCTCAGCTAGAGCGTCTTCTGTGTGGAGGCACATGTGAATGGGGCGTGCCTTCGTTGAAGGTTGTGCGTCAGGGCTGGTAACCCGGTACGTAAAAATCCACTACCAATCATTAGCGGACTGGAGTTCCGCTGTGGCGACCCATAACCGGGAAAAGCCGAAAGACACAAAATGACAATAATAAATTAAAGAGTTTGAAGGATATGGGTATTTTGGAAGAAAAGAAAAACAAGGTAATTGGGGAACAATGGGCAGTATTTTATTCTTGGTACAATGAAGCTCTTAAAAAGGAAAAGGTATCAGCATTAAGGGGATCACAGGATACTAATAAGATGATGCTACAACAGGTAAGAGAGGTTAAGAAGGCAGTACATATCTGCTGACTTATAAAAGTTTCTCCTAATAAGGCAGTATATAACTGCCAATTTATATAAGTTTCACCTAATAAAGATTTGCTGTTTTGCTACTAAGAGGTGAAAAGTACAGTTGTGTACCTACCATAAATGTAGAAGTTCGAGTGTATTCACTGTTGCAGTCATTACACTTGGGTTATCCTGCTGGCAGGCTACCCGCAGTCGGCCTGAATTCCAAAGTCTTGGCCCGGTGTCGGTTGCTGTCGCCTCTTCCCTGACGTCAGTGCGCCAGGGTTATAAAAGATGCAGCCGACGCCATTTTCTTCAATTTTTCTTGCCCCAGATGTCAGGTGCCCCCAAAAGGGTAGGCTAAAAAACATTGCTTATAAAAGCATGCACTAAAATAAACAATACCTTCATCTACAAGCAAATACACCACATAGGTTGAATAGGATAGAGAAGTACAGATAAGTCCCAGCAAAGAAAGGGGGATGGTGGGTGGGTAACCTGGACTGCAACAGTGAATACACTCGAACATCTACATTTATGGTAGGTACACAACTGTACTATGTTCATCGTGTTTCACTGTTGCAGTCATTACACTTGGGTTGAATCCCAAAGCTGAGGATGGGCAGCTGGGTCTAAACAGAATTAGTAGTGGCTATAAGGCCCTGCAAAACTGTAGTGGCAAAGCCTGCACTGGATTTAGAGTAAAGAGGCAAGTGGTAGTGCTTAGTAAAAGTGTGCACTGAAGTCCAAGTTGCAGCCTCCAAAATATCCTTGGTTGGTACTCCTCTGAGGAAGGCTGCTGAGGTGGCTGCTGCCCTGGTAGAATGTGGTCTAATGCTCTTAGGCACTGATTTGCCATGTTGTGAATAGCAGAAACAAATGCAGTGTCCTATCCATTTTGAAATAGTCTGCTTTGATAGCCTTTCCTTGTGATTCTACAGCATATGCCACTAAACATTGCTCAGTCTTTCTGAAAGCTTTAGTTTTGTCCAAGTAGAAGTGTCGCTGTCTGTGTATGTCCAAAGAATGCAGAAGTCTCTCCCCTTTATTCTGCGGGTTTGGGTAAAAAGTAGGCAAATGAATGGTTTGGTTAAGAGCCATATTGGACACTACCTTAGGCATAAATGTTGGGTTTGTCCTTAGAGAAACCCTGTCCGGATGGAAGATAATAAAAAGTTCCACAGCCATTAATGCCTGTAACTCTGAGACTCTTCTTGCTGAAGTTATTGCTAGGAGCAGAGCTGTTTTCCATTATAAGAATTTTATCTCAGCTGTATTGGCTGCCTCAAAAGGAGGCAGTGTGAGTTTTTCCAAGACAAAATTGAGGTCCCATGCAGGTATTGGTGCTCTCCTTGGAGGTCTTATGTTTTTGCCCCCCCTGAGGAACTGCCTAAGCAATGGATATGAAAAAATAGGTAGATCTGTATTGTAATCAGCTGAAATGGCAGAGGCATGGATCTTAATTGATGAGAAGGATAGGCCTTTGTCCAGCATCTCAGTTACATATTGTAAAATCTGAGGAATATTTGGAACAAGCATGTCAATTCCTTGTGCCTGGTTCCAAGCACAGAATCTCTTCCATTTTTCTGCATAAGATTTTCTGGTGCTGGGCCTCCTGGCCTCCAAAATATCACCCACAACCGCTTTAGAGAGAGGTGTATTCTGAATGGTTTCAGTATCCGCCATGCAGCTAGATTTAGAGTTCTGAGTTGGCTGTGCAGGATCTGACTGTTTTGTTGGGTCAGTAGATGAGGAATTTGAGGCAATGTCCAAGCTGGGCCTTGGGACAAGCTCCTTAGGATTGGGTACCAGTGTTGGCGTGGCCAATCCGGGGCAATCAGTATCATTTGTGGCTTCTCTTGTCTGACCTTTAGGAGTACCTTGGGGAGGAGAGGCAGTGGAGGAAAGGCATATACTGTAAGGTTGTTCCAGCTGAATAACAAAGCATCCACTTTCCACACTTGTTTGTGATAAGTCCTTGTGCAGAATCTCTGAAGTTGGCAGTTGTGAGGGGAGGCAAAAAGATCTATGTCTTGGCATCCCCATTTCCTTGTTATCATGCTGAAGAGTTGTGGATCTAGTTTCCACTCGTGAGGGTCCATGAGGTTTCTGCTTAGTTCGCCTGCCAGAGCATTTGTTTTTCCTAGCAGGAATTGTGCTTGCAGGTGTACTTGGTAAGTCAATGCTGTGTTCCACAAAATCATGGCTTGTCTGCAGAGGGGGTAGGAATGTGTTCCCTCCTGCTTGTTTATGTACCACGACTGTGGTGTTGTCCGTCTTTATCAGCAGCTGTCCTGGATGAAGTAGGTCCTTGAAGGCTGTCAGGGCATTTTGTACAGCTAGCATCTCTTTTTGATTGATGTGTAGATGCCTTTGGCTTAGGTGCCATGTGCCCTGAATACATTTTCCTGCCATGTGGGCCCCCCAGGTATAATCTGATGCATCTGTTGTTAGTGTTTGCCTGGCTGTGGGTAAAGTGAATGGCTGTCCCTTGTTGTGGTGACAGGCCTGTGCCCACCATCGAAACTCCTGTTGCAGGCAGGGAATGAATGAAATTAATGATTCAAGGCTGTGGCAATATTGAGTCCAAACACTTTTTAGGTACCATTGTAGTTTCCTCATATGCAGTCTTGCATATGGAATTAGCAGAATGCAGGAGGCCATGTAGCCCAGAGCCTGCAGAATTTTTCTTGCAGATAACTGGGTCTTTGTTACCATGCTTTCAAAGTAAGAAGTCAGTTGCCTTTTTTTGTCTGGCATGAGATAAGCCATCTGGGCATGTGTATTTAAGCTTGCACCCAGAAATATTATCTCTTGAGAGGGTACTAGTTTTGATTTCTTTTTGTTTACTGTATACCCTAGGCAAATTAGTAATCTTTTTACAAACGCCAAATGCTTTAGTAGAATGTCTTTGGTCTCTGCTTGAATAAGGCAGTCGTCCAAGTAGGGATATATCTGAATTCCTCTTTGTCTGCAAAATGCAATTATGGTGCCAGGCATTTTGTGAAGACCCTGGGTGCAGTAGATAAGCCAAAGGGCAGTGCAGAGAATTGGTAGTGCATTGAGCCAGCTATGAATCTGAGGTATCTTCTGCAAGATTGTCTGATTGGGACATGCAGGTATGCCTCTTTGAGGTCCAAAGTTACAAGCCAAGCCTGCTTGCCCTGCATGGGCAGAAGCTGCTGCAGAGTCAACATTTTGAAATTCGGAACGTCCAGAAAAGTATTAGAATAGACAGGTCCAGAATTGGTCTCCATGCTTTGTCCTTTCTTGATACTAAGAAAAGTCTTGAGTAAAATCATTGTCCCTGCTCTTGTTGTGGCACTGGCTGAATAGCCCTTATATCCATGAGAGATGAAACTTGGTTTTGTGCCTCTGCCCATTGATTGAGTGGCAGGTCTGGCATACCTTTGGCCTTTGGAAGGGTATGAAAGTGGAACCTGTAGCCCTGTGAGACTATATTTAAGACCCATTTGTCCTAGGTAATCTTCTGCCAATTTTGTGAAAAAAGTGCTAGCTTTCCCCCTAAGGGTGCTGCCAAAAGATAAATGCTTGGCATTGGCAGAGGGAAGTCATTGGGACTGTTTCCTATATGGCTGTGACTTGTCTTCTCCGCTTTTGGAGGTAGAAGCACCCCACTGTTTGGGCCTGTATGAGCCCTGGGGCTGTTGTCTGCCTCTAGGGCGTCTGTATCTGCCTCTTTGTGGCCTGTCTGACATGGGAAAGGACCAATTCTTAGAAGGCCAGTTCCTGCTAAATCTGGGTGGCTGTACCTGTAAGAAATCCTTCACTGTCTGCATAGATTTAGCTTTATCCTCCGTTTTCTTCAACACCTCTTCTGCCTTAACACCAAACAAAGTATCATGCTGTAATGGAGCATCCAATAATTTTGCTTTAACATGATCAGGCAGAGTCTGTTCCTTTAACCAAGCATGCCTTCTAATGACAGAACCTGTTACAGCGGCCCTGCAAGAGGCTTCCAGTGACTCATAACCACATTGCAAAGTATGTTTTCCCACTTGTTCAGCTGCATGCAATAAATCCTGCAATTCCTTGTTCTCAGCACATTCAGAATTTGTCAACATTTTCTGTTTTAACAGAGACATTAAGTATTGCTGATATTTAAGCATATGAAACTATCTGTCCAGTGCCCTAGAATCTGTATCTGAGGGGACAGGGTTTTTTGCAGTAGCAGCCTTGACCCCTTTGGGACCCTGAGAAATAGTTTCTGGGTCAGCAGCAGGGTTTTTATATAGAAATTTATGAGAATCTGGAACTCTGTAGTATCTGTCTGGCTTAACAGGTGCAGGAGGTAAAGAGTCGGGAGACAGGCCGGACTCTGAAAACACATCATCTACAACATCTAGAACAGGATGAATAGCAAGAGGTCTGTGCTGAGGTAGTAAAAGAAAGTATTTGAGCCTTTTCTTAGAATCTGAATAATCTTGGCTCTCCCAGTGGAAATGCTCCCTCATGGTATGCAGGGTTTCCCCAAATGAGTAATCCTCAGGAGGAGAAGCTGAAGGAATAGATTCTTCAGCATCAGAATCCGCATAGGGAGGAATAGAGTATCCCTGTTCTGAAGAGGAGTCAGAGGAAATGGAAACCTGATCAGAGGAATCATATTCAGTGTCTTGCCTAGGCCTCTTATCAGAAGGGGGATGGGAACCCCTGATCAAAGTAATTAGGTCTTAGGCCATTTTGAGCATCTGTTTCTTAGGCATGGAAGTCTGTCCTGGAGAATGCTGTACTTGTTTCTTTGTCTTTAAAACAGTTTTAGTCTTTGTCTTTGATGCTGAAGTTGGCTTGATTTAAAGCTGTGTAGGTCTGAAAACACCTTCAGAAGCCAATGCCTGCTCAGCGGCTCCGGACCCATCTGAGGGATTAGTTTCCGAAGGCCCAATGCCTTGAGTATCCAGAGGCCTAGCTGTCTCCACGTGGGAGTCGGAGGCGGCCTGTGGCTCTGAGGTAGCGGGTGTCAGGTGCTGCGAAAGCGCCTCACTGAGAACCGGCGACTGGCCTAGAAGAGGCTTCGTCATCGGTTTTGGACCTCGGATGCCTGTCCTTTTCTTTTTGCTTGCACTTTTTATGAACTGTGGTCATTGGCTGTTCCGATGGCATTATGTAGTTAAACCTTCGACCAAAGTAATGAAAAGAAAAATCGTACCGACGCTTAACAGTGCGTTGGTTAAATCTAGCACAAAACTGGCAACTAGCTACTTCATGGTCAGGGCCTAGGCAAGGAATACAGTAAGAATGAAAATCCTTATGAGGTATTTGCTTCCCATAAGAAATACAATTGTTAACTTTTTCTGACATCGGTCTGGAGCAAGAAACAAGTTTCCCCAATGGGGTACTTAGCTTTACAGGAGACTTCGGATCTGAAATTCAATTTTGAAAATCTCAGGAGTCGGCCGACCGGCACTTGCAAACTACTTTTGCTTCGGGCACCGCGCGGCAAGAAAGACTGGGAAAATGGCGTTGGTTGCATCCTTTATACCCCTGGAGCACTGACATCAGGTAAGAGGCGACAGCAACCGACGCCAGACCAAGACTTTGGAATTCAGGCCAACTGCGGGTAGCTGCCAGCAGGATAACCCAAGTGTAATGACTGCAACAGTGAAACACGATGAACATCTATTTTAAATCACAACAAGATGACTTGCCGTTTGGTATGAAGAACATAAAAAAGTGCAAAAATTTTGATTATAGCAAGATTTTTTACTACTGTTTGGCATTAATATACAAATATTTTCTTATTTACTACAACTGCTTGGTATCTTAGCTTAGCTCGAATAGCTCAAAAGGCTATTCTTTCATATTTTCCACCATCTGACGGTTTAAGCTAACTAAACTTCATGGTGTGCACGGTGCTTTATTTCTAAGCTTGGTTGGCTTGGCAGGTTTGGAAGAAACTGGAGATGGCCAAAAAGCAGCGAATTCAGAAGAGGATGATAATCCTCTAGTAGCTACTGTACCATTACTCCCATATGTACCAGTACGGAAGTACAGATGGTTACTGTACAAGTTTCTGCTGTTTCTCAGACCCCTGTATTTTGGACAACTGTCCAGTGGACACCAGGTCAGCATGGCACTGTTGCATCTCAGCCTAGTTCTCCTGTTCAACTCTCATCTTCAGAACAGGCATCTGCAGTTGGGGAGGTTTCTTCTCCTTCTTCTCATTTCCAACAAGCTTCTATCTCTCCAACAGGAGCACTAGTATTTGATACACCCCTAGCCCACCACACACATTCACACAACAGGGCAGGACAAGAGTTTGTTGCCTCTGGAGAGGTTCTTTTGGCATCTCTTAGAGAAATATTGGGGGCTAATAACAGACAGCTTGTTAACCACCCTTGGACCCCTGCTGATTTGCATAGTATGTCCAAAATGTTTCCAAATATTAGAGAAAAACTGTTAAGGTTCAAGAAGGAATTAAAATTATAATCAAATGTTATCTCCCTATTTGACTGATTTAAACCAGTTACTTTGGGTAGTCACTTCATTTGAAATAAGAAAACAGTTACTTGAAAAGGCTGAAATTTTAGATTTTACTCTCACAGGGAATGCACTAATAGACAAAAGGACAGGGTTGTTAAATGAAATTACAGAGGTGTATCAAGTTAGGACACATTTGTTTAAGATACAGGCATGCAAGCAAAATAAAGGGGAAGCCCCTGCAGATTCATTTGAAATAAGAAAACAGTTACTTGAAAAGGCTGAAATTTTAGATTTTACTCTCACAGGGAATGCACTAATAGACAAAAGGACAGGGTTGTTAAATGAAATTACAGAGGTGTATCAAGTTAGGACACATTTGTTTAAGATACAGGCATGCAAGCAAAATAAAGGGGAAGCCCCTGCAGATTATTTGAGTCATCTTAAAGCAGTGTTTGCTAGACATTCAGGAATACCAGATTCAGAAAAACAAGCTAAGCCAGCTATTGCTGCTTTTATGCAGGGTCTGCAAGCCCCTGTACAAAATCAAATAAAGCAAGTGCTTACAGACTGTAAGGTAAAGGACTTGGACTCCTTACTAAGTGCTGCAAATCACTATACTGAGTATAAGGAAAAATGGAGAAAGGATACTGAGGATACGCTGCTAACTTTGCAAATAAGGCAGTTAGAAGCCCCATGGGGACAAAGCAGAGGCAGGGGAAGGAAGAGAGAAATTGCTAAAGGATTTAGTAAGAGTGCTGGCCGAGGGGAACAAGATGCATCTGGCTGGCAACAATGAGCTGGCAGTGCCCCTCCTGCCCCATCTGATGGATCTTACTTCAACTGTGTTAAAGCAGGACATTGGAGAGGAGAATGCCCATACAACTGAATGCACAGAGTCTAAGATACCCGAACTGAATGGCAGTTACAACAATGTTGCATTTACTTCACCACCTCCTCAAACTGGGAGGAGTCAGGAATCACTGTACTGACTGTCAGAATAATAAAACAGAAATTCATTTTAATCCTCTGCAGCCAATAGATCAAAAGAGACCCCATGTTAAGGTAGAAATATATCCAAAGAAAATTCTTTTCCTGGTGGACACTGGAGCCATTAGGTCTACATTAAAAGTTACCTCAGAAAGTCAGACACCAATATCAAAACATAAAGTAAAGGCAATTAGAGTACCAAATGTTACTGTTACGTATCCTGTTCCAGAACATATACCCATTTCTTTAGGACTGACTGAAGAAAGGCATGCTTTCCTTTTGAGTACTACTGTACCAGTAAATTTGCTAGGGAGAGGCCTGTTATGCAAACTAGGTTGTACTATTTATTGTACACCAGAAAGGATGTATTTGGATGTTCCAACAGAAGAGGGGGAAGAAGTAGCAGTCTTAGTAGAAACTGAGGAAAGTACAGTTGTGTACACTTACCATAAATGTAGATGTTCGGGTGTCTTCACTGTTGCAGTCATGATTGCAGGGTTCTCCCCTGCTGGCAGGCAGTCCTCAGTCGGCCAGAATCCCAAAGTCTGGGTCCGGCGTTGGCTGTTCAACCATGCTCCCTGACGTCAGAGCACCAGGAGTACAAAGCTGACAGCCGACGCCATGTTCTCCAGTTTTTCTTGCCCCAGATGTCAGGAGTTCCAAAATGAGTAAGGTCCCATAACCATTGCAAATACACCTCAAAAGAATGGTAAAAAAGGAAACCATACAAAAGAAAAAATAACAGGGGACAGGAGGGAGGGAAACCCAGACTGCAACAGTGAAGACACTCGAACATCTACATTTATGGTAAGTGTACACAACTGTACTATGTTCATCGTGTTTCACTGTTGCAGTCATGACTGTAGGGTAGAATCCCAAAGCAGAAAGAAAGGAGGTGGTCATAAAGTAGAAGGGGCGGCTAAAAGGCCCTGCAAGACTGCAGAAGCAAAGCCTGCCCTAGACTTAGAGTAGAGAGGTAAATTGTAGTGCTTTGAAAAAGTATGCACTGAACTCCAAGTTGCAGCTTCCAAAATGTCTTTGATAGGAACTCCCCTGAGGAAGGCAGCTGAAGTGGCAGCAGCTCTGGTGGAATGAGTCCGTATACTCCCTGGGATTTGCTTTCCATGGTGTGAATAACAAAATCTAATTCCATGAGCAATCCATTTAGAAATGGTCTGTTTTGAAATGGCTTTACCTTGGGAACTTGAAGCATAAGAAACAGACAATTGCTCTGATTTTCTGATGTCCTTGGTTCTGTCCAGGTAAAAACGTAGTTGTCAGTGTACATCCAAGGAATGTAAGATACTTTCCCCTTTATTTTGAGGAGTGGGGAAAAAAGTTGGCAAGTGGATAGTTTGATTTAAAGCCACTTTAGAAACCACCTTAGGCATGAATGTAGGATTAGTCCTTAAAGAAACCCTGTCTTGATGAAAAATAATATAAGGTTCCACAGCCATAAGAGCTTGCAACTCTGAAACTCTCCTGGCAGAGGTCAGAGCTAACAGGATGGCTGTTTTCCAAGATAAAAACTTGATGTCAGAAGAGGCAGCAGGCTCAAAAGGAGGTAAGGTGAGTTTTTCCAAAACATAATTGAGATCCCAAGCAGGAATGGGAGGAGATCTAGGAGGTCTTAAGTTCTTAGCTCCTCTAAGAAACTGTCTCATGAGCTGGTGGGAAAAGATTGGAGGGTCTCTATTATAATGAGCGGAAATAGCAGAGGCGTGTATCTTAATGGAAGAGAAAGAGAGACCCTTAAGTAAGAGATCTGACAGGTAAAGTAAAATCAAAGGAATGTTAGGAAGAAGAGGATCAGAGTCCTGAGCCTGCATCCAGGAACAAAATCTTTTCCATTTTCCTGCATAAGATTTTCTAGTGCTAGGATGTCTGGCTTCTAAAATCACATCCATAACCTGCTTGGGCAGGAGAGAATGAATCAGAGACCCTGGATTAACCAGGCCGCCACGCTGAGAGTTCTGACATGGGAATGTAGAACCTGACCCTGATGTTGGGACAGAAGGTTCGGAGTCTGTGGTAAAACCCAAGGGGGCTCCAGACATAGGTTTTTCAGAGTTGGGTACCAAAACTGTCGAGGCCAATTTGGGGCCAGCAAGATCATCATCTTGGGCTTGTCCTGTTTGATCTTTAATAATACCCATGGAAGAAGAGGAAGAGGAGGAAAGGCATATCCCGAGAGGTTTCTCCAACTGAATGATAGGGCATCCACTTTCCAAGCTTGTTTGTGGAAAGTCCTGGTGCAAAAATTCTGTAGTTGATGATTGAGATGGGATGCAAAGAGGTCTATGTGAGGACATCCCCAGACTGCTGTTATCATCCTAAAAATTTCGGTGTCCAGCATCCACTCGTGTGGATCCGAAAGGTTTCTGCTCAGACTGTCTGCCAGGAAGGTTTGCTTCCCTGGTAGAAACTGAGCTTGAAGGTCCAGATTGCAAGCTAGAGCTGTGTTCCATAGATTCATGGCTAGTCTGCAAAGGGGGTAGGAATGAGATCCCCCTTGCTTGTTTATGTACCACATAACTGTGGTGTTGTCTGTCTGTATCAGTAGTTGTCCTGGTTGTAGAAGATTCCTGAAGGCCAACAGAGCTTTCTGAATGGCTAACATTTCCTTTAAATTGATATGCAGGTGCTCCTGATCCTTTGTCCAAAGGCCCTGCAGACAGTTTCCCTGAAAATGGGCTCCCCATGCATAATCTGAGGCGTCCGTGGTTAGTATCTGAGTGGCAGGAGGTAGACAGAAGGGTTTTCCTATGTTTAGAGTACATGCCTTGAACCACCAAAGGAATTCCTTTTGGAGACAAGGCAGGACAGTGATCTGTATGTCTAAACTGTGGCAATGCTGAGACCATACACTTTTTAGGTACCACTGTATTTTCCTCATATGTAGTCTTGCATGTGGTACGAGAAGGATGCAGGAGGCCATGTAACCCAAAGCCTGCAGGAATTTCCTTGCAGATAGCTCAGTTAAAATTGCCAAGGTTTTGAAAGTTGAAGCCAGCTGAAACTGTTTTTCGTATGCCAGAAATGCCATCTGTGTTATTGTGTTTAAGAAGCACCCAGAAAAATTATCTGTTGTGAGGGTGTCAAATTTGACTTTTTTATGTTTACAGTGAATCCCAGGAACTTGAGAATATTCTGAACAAACTGTAGATGCTGGAGTAAGACCTCCTTGCTGTCTGCCTGAATAAGACAGTCGTCCAGATAAGGGTAAATTTGAATTCCCTTGAGTCTGCAATAAGCTACTACTGGAGCCAGGCATTTGGTGAAGACCCTGGGCGCAGTAGACAATCCAAAGGGTAGCGCAGAGAATTGAAAGTGCCTCGATCCGGCCTTGAACCTGACGTATTTTCTGCGTTCCTGCCTGATGGGAATGTGTAAATATGCCTCCTTTAAATCCAAAGTTACCATCCATGCATTTTTGGTCAGCATTGGAAGTAGCATCTTGAATTTTGGTATTTCTAGAAAAGTGTTCAAGACTGACAGATCCAGAATGGGTCTCCATGAATTTTGCTTCCTGGGGACTAGAAAAAGCCTTGAGTAAAAACCTTGTCCCATCTCTGAAAGTGGAACTAGTTCTATGGCTTTCATAGCCAAAAGAGCTTCCACCTGGTTTAAGGCCTCTGTCCATTGATGTTTTGGAAGATCTGGCCATCCGCTTGGCCTTGGTAGGGTATGAAAATGGAATTTGTAACCTCTTGAAACCACATCCAGAACCCACTTGTCTTGGGTTATATGAGTCCAATTTCGGTGAAAAAGTGAAAGTTTTCCTCTGAGAGGGGCTTCCAGGCAAGAAGTTCCTGCAGCCCAACAGAGGGAGTCATTGAGTCTGTTTCCTATGGGTTTGCGACCTGTCCTCTCCTCCCCTAGGAGTGGAAGCAGTCCACTGTCTTGGTCTATAAGAGGCTTGTGTTTGACGCCTTCCTCGGGAGCATCTGTATCTACCCCTCTGAGGCCTGTCTGAACTGGGAAAGGACCAATTTTTAGTAGGCCAATTCCTGCTAAATCTGGGTGGCTGTACTTGTAAGAAATCTTTAACTGTTTGCATGGATTTCGCTTTGTCCTCCATCTTCTTAATCACCTCTTCAGCTTTAGATCCAAACAAAACATTATGCTGAACAGGAGCATCCAATAATTTAGCTTTTACTTGATCTGGCAAATTTTGTTCCTTTAACCATGCATGCCTTCTAATGACTGTGCCAGAGGCAGAAGCCCTACAAGAAGCCTCCAAGGATCAAATCCACAGTGTAAACCATGCTTCCCAACTTGTTCACTGGCGTGCATTAAGTCATGTAATTCCTTATCATCTGCACAGGCAGAAATGGACAGGAGAAATTGCTGGCATTTTAGCATATAAAACTGACAGTTTAAAGCTCTAATGGATAAAGTAGCAGAAGTGTACACTTTTTTGCCCCATCTTTCTAAAGATCTGGAATCCTTCTCAGTGGGAATGGGGTTTTTAGCAGAAGCGGCCTTAACTCCCTTAGGACCCTGAGAAATGGTTTCAGGGTCAGCAGTAGGGTTCTTGTATAAAAACTGGTGGGAATCAGGGACCCTATAATATCTGTCTGGCTTAACAGGAGCTGGAGGAAAAGAGTCAGGAGTTAAGTTAGCCTCTGAAAAAGCATCATCCACAATATCCAAAATAGGAGGAATAGCCAGGGGTCTATGTTGGGGAAGAAGAAGAAAATCCCTTAGTCTTTTCTTAGATTCCGAATACTCCTGTCCTTCCCAGTGGAAATGTTCCCTCATTTCATGCAAAGTTTCCCCAAAAGAGAAATCCTCAGGGGAAGAAGCTGAAGGAATGGATTCCTCAGCATCAGAATCCTCATAAGGAGGAAAAGAATATTCCTGGTCAGAAGAAGAAACTGAAGAAACAGAAGCCTGATCAGAGGAGTCATAATAAACTTCCTGCCTTGGCCTTTTATCTGGAGGGGGATGAGAACCCCTAATCATAGTAAGCAAATCCTCCGCCATCTTAAGTAACTGTTTCTGTGACTTGGGAGCCGGATCAGAAGAGGCCTGTGTTGCAGTCTTTGATTTGGAAGGAGTCTTTGCCTTTGTCTTTGGCTTTGCCTTTATCAGAAGCTGAGTAGGCCTGAAAACCCCTTCGGAAGCCGGTACCTGCACAGCGGCTCTGGACCCATCTGAAGGAGCATTGTCCGAAGGTCCTGCAATTGAAATATTCAAAGGCCTAGATGGCTCCTCGTGGGAGTCCATTTCAGCCATTGGTTCTGAAATGGCCAACGACAGGGGCTGCGAAAGCGCCTCACTGACGACGGCCGAACCTGAAGCTGGCTCTGCTTGTGCGATATCGTCAGATTTGGACCTCGGAGTCCTGTCTTTGTCCTTGTGTCGTTTGTGAACTCCGGTAGCCAGAACCGTATCCGACGACATTTTGTAATTAAAACGCCTACCGAAGTAATGAAATGCAAAATCGTACCTATGTTTAATTGTACGTTGATTGAATCTAGCACAAAACCGACAACTAGCTACGTCGTGGTCAGGGCCTAAGCAAGGAATACAGTAAGACTGAAAATCCTTATGAGGTATTTGCTTCCCACATGAAATACAATTACTAACTTTTTCTGACATCAGACTGGAGCAAGAAAAAAGTTTCCCCAACGGGGTACTTAGCTTAGAGTAGGAGAAGAAAGTCTTCGAACTGAAGTTTGTTCAGAAAAGATTGTCAGGAGTCAGCCAACCGGCACTTGCGAACTGCTATCACCGCACGGCAAGAAAGACTGGAGAACATGGCGTCGGCTGTCAGCTTTGTACTCCTGGTGCTCTGACGTCAGGGAGCATGGTTGAACAGCTGACGCCGGACCCAGACTTTGGGATTCTGGCCGACCGAGGACTGCCTGCCGGCAGGGGAGAACCCTGCAGTCATGACTGCAACAGTGAAATACGATGAACATCTGCCTGTTGAAGGTATACAGACAGCTGAAAAACTGCTGCAGGACGTATGGGCTAAACATGTAATGAAGTAGGTATATTAAAATCTGCAAAACCAGTAAAAATAAAATTGAATCCATCTAAACCTCTCCCTAAGGTTCTGCAGTATCCACTAAAACCAGAAGCAGAGCAGGGAATCAAACCTGCAATTCAATCCTTGACATAACAAGGACTAATAGTGCCAGTTAAAAGCCCTTGTAATACTCATATTCTCCCTGTAAAGAAGCCAGGAAAGGATACTTATAGGTCTGTGCAAGATTTGAGGGCTGTAAACAATGCAGTATTACCATCTTTTCCTGTGGTTTCAAATTCAGCAGCAATACTGAGTTGCATACCAACTATAGCAACATATTTTTCTGTTATAGATCTGTATTCAGCATTCCTTTCTATACCTATCCACCATGAAAGTCAGTTTCTGTTTGCTTTTATTTAAAAGGGACAGCAGTATACATGAACACAGTTACCATAGGGATGCACTGAATCTCCTTCATTATTTTCTCAAATTCTAAAAAAAGATTTGGAAGATATGACATTTCCAGGTGGATCTGTTTTAGTGCAATATGAAGATGATTTATTGATAGCATCTGATTCTTTTCAGCAGTGTCAGCAGAATACAATACATCTTTTAACTACCCTTGCAGAAAAAGGACATAAGGTGTTGAAAGAAAAGTTACAGCTATGGTCATCTCAGGTATGTTATCTTGGTCATGTGATATCTCAGGGTAGCAGGCAGATATTACCAAGTCGTATTGAGGCAATAGCTAAAGCCCCACATCCAACTACTCAAGAGTCAGCTTAGATCTTTCTCAGGTATGACAGGATATTGCAGACAGTGGATTTCTAACTATGCAGAAATTGCTAAACCTTTGACAAATCTTTTAAAACAGGATACACCACAGCCTTGGGAGAGTGAAGAGGAAAATTAATTTCAGAATTTAAAGCAAGCTTTAGCTTCTGCCCCAGCTTTAGGGTTACCGGATTATGGAAAGACTTTCATTTTATTTTGTCATGAGTGCTTGCACAGAAACATGGGGGCAGCTATCATCCATTAGCTTATTATAGTACAGCACTTGACTCTGTTGCGAAGGGATTTCAACCAAGTTTAAAGGCGGTGACCCCTGCTGCCATTCTAGTCAATTTTGTACAATCACTGATGCTCGGGCATGATCTTACAGTAGCCGTCCCTCATTCTGTATCATCTCTCTTCCCTAAAATGAAAAATCAACCCCTCTTGAGTACACGTTTAACTAAATATGAACTTAATCTTCTCTCTGACACATCTATTTCTCTCATATGCTGTCCTGTTCTAAAACCTGCATTTTTGTTACCTACTGCTGAGGATAGTGAAGAGCATAATTGTGTGTGTGTGTGTGTGTGTGTGTGTGTGTGTGTGTGTGCGTCTGTGTCTGTGTCTGTGTGTGTGTGTGACTAATTATCTACTTAATCCTAGGAATGACTTAAAGGACACTCCTATACCCAACACTGAAATGGACCTCTTTGTGGATGGCTCCTGTGGAAGAGATAGAAATGGAAATCTGGTTGCAGGAATATCTGTCTGCACTTGGTGTTTAATAATGTTTTCTTCAACAAAGACTACCGGGTGTACATTTTACCCAGGTAGCTGAGTTAGTGGCTCTACAAAGGGCTTGTGAGCTAGCCAAAGACAAAGTTTCCAATGTATACAACAACAGTTGCTATGCGTTTGGTATAGTACATGATTTTGGGCAACTTTGGAAACAGAGAGGATTTTTAACTTCAGCAGGAACTCAGATTAAACTTTTTTTTTTTTTTTTTTGTGAATGCTCTCTTAAATTTTCTTTTGTTACCTAAAGAATTAGCAGTAGTTAAATGTAGTGCCCATCAAAAGGGTATAGATACTGTTTCAAAGGGAAATAATTTGGCAGATCAAGCTGCTAAAGCAAGCTGTAGAAGGACTTTGTGTAAAATTACAAGTGATGCTATTGCAAGACTCTAACAGTAATGATGTGTTTGATTTTAAGAGACTATCAGCTTTCCAAGCTGAAGCGTCACTGGGAGAAATTGAGAGGTGGCTTAAAGACAGATGCAGTAAATCCGACGATTGGTTATGGCAACATCCAGATGGCCGAAGAGTGGTACCTGCCTCCTTGCTACCTTACCTGGTAAGGGCACATCATTTACCAGCCCATGCAGATAAGACAGCGTTATTAAATCAAATTACCCAAAGTTGGTATGCCCCTCATGTTTCTTCTTTGAACTTCAGTATATTAATAATTTTGCAGAATGTCTAACATATGATGTTAGCAAAAACCCAACTATTAAAGCTGCATGCTTACCAGCACCTTGGGAACCTTTTGTTGACGTGCAGCTGGACTTTGCCCAGATGCCAAAGGTTCATAATTTACTATTTATATTTGTGGTAATATGCATTTATTTTTGCATGGGTGGAAGCTTACCCATATCACAAGGCAGATTTTTTAACAGTTGTTAAGAAACTTATCTTTGAATTCATTCCTAGATTTAGTGTACCTTGTACTATTACTAGTGATCAGGGAACACATTTTAATAATTCCCTGACCAGAGAGCTATGCAGGATTTTTAATACTAAGTTGAGTCTTCACTGTCCCAACCATCCACAGTCATCTGGATTAGTAGAGAAGGCCAATAGGACCCTTTAAAATAAGATTTCAAAATCTGTGCTGAAACAAACCTTAAATGGCCAGAGGCACTCCCTTCAGCATTAATGAGTATGATGAATTTATTAAATACTACAATGAGATTGAGCTCCTGTGAGATATTAATGGAGAGAGCCATGGTCCTTCTAGCTACTGTCTGTGTCAAATGAAGAATTAACTCTGACAGATGACGTTATATTGTTCTACTGTACAAAACGTATTAATTTCTTGCAACAGTACCACAGAACTGTATGAGAAGCTCTTCCTCAACCTCCTACCACCCCTGTTACCGACTGCGACCCAGTGATAGTGTTTATGTTAAAACTTTCCAGAGACAGAACTGTTTGAGTCCGAAGTAGAAAGTCCCTTTCCAGGTTCTGCTAACAACCTTTACTGTCATCTGCAGTGCACGACTACCATCTTGGATCCACTCCTCACATTGAAGGAAGATGTGTTGTGTGGGGGCACCAGACAAATCATCTTTGTCAATGAAGGAAGACTGAAGTGCGAAGGATAAACCAACTGCCCCAGTGAAGGTTTAAAACAGAAAATCAACTCAGATGACAGTCCATGATGAATCCAGTGACAAAGTACAGTTGTGTACACTTACCATAAATGTAGATGTTCGAGTGTATTCACTGTTGCAGTCATTACATTTGGGTAATCCTGCTGGCAGGTTGCCCTCAATTGGCCTAAATTCCAAAGTCCTGGGTCCTGCGTCGGCTGCTGTCGCCCCTTCCCTGATGTCAGGTCATTCATGGGTATAAATGATATGGCCGATGCCATTTTCTTTAGTTTTTCTTGCCCCAGATGTCAGGTGCCCCCTAAAAGGGTAGCCAAAATGTATATATATATATATATATATATATATATATATATATATATATATATAAACACATGCACCAATATAAACTTTACCTTCATCTACAAGCAAATACACCACATAGGTTGTATAAATCAGAGAAGGAAAGATAGGTTCCATCAGAAGGAAAAGGGGGATGGCGGTGGGTAACCTGGACTGCAACAGTGAATACACTCGGACATCTACATTTATGGTAAGTGTACACAACTGTACTATGTTCTTCGTGTTTCACTGTTGCAGTCATTACATTTGGGTAGAGTCCCAAAGCTATGGTTGGGAGGTTGGAGCTAAACAGCATTAGCAGCGGCTATGAGGCCCTGCAGAACTGCAGTGACAAAGCCTGCCCTGGATTTAGAGTAGAGTGGCAGATGATAGTGCTTTGTAAAGGTGTGCACTGAACTCCAAGTAGCAGCCTCTAAAATGTCCTTGGCTGGTACTCCCCTGAGAAAGGCTGCAGAAGTGGCTGCAGCTCTGGTTGAATGTGGCCTAATGCCCTTAGGCACTGGCTTGCCATGGTATAAATAGCAGAAATGAATGCAGTGGCCTATCCACTTTGAAATAGTCTGCTTTGAGATAGCCTTTCCTTGTGATCCTGCAGCATATGCCACTAGTAATTGCTCTGTCTTTCTGAAAACTTTGGTTCTGTCCAAGTAGAATCTAAGCTGTCTGTGTACGTCCAAAGAATGCAGAATTCTCTCCCCCTTGTTCTGTGGATTTGGATAAAAAGTTGGCAGATGAATAGTTTGGTTAAAAGCCACACTGGACACCACCTTAGGTATAAATGTTGGGTTTGTCCTCAGACAGACCCTGTCTGGATAAAAAATGATAAAAAGTTCCACAGCCATGAGTGCCTGTAGCTCTGAAACTCGTCTTGCAGAAGTTACTGCTAGCAGTAGAGCTGTTTTCCAAGATAAAAACTTTATATCAGCAGTAGCAGCTGGCTCAAAAGGAGGCAGGGTGAGTTTTTCCAAGACATAGTTGAGGTCCCATGCAGGCATTGGTGATCTCCTAGGAGGCCTTAAAATTTTGGCTCCTCTGAGGTACTGTCTTAATAAGGGATGAGAAAAGATTGGTGGCTCTGTATTGTAATGAGCTAAAATGGCAGAGGCATGAATTTTAATAAATGAAAAAGATAGGCCTTTGTCCAGCATCTCAGTTAAGTATTGCAAAATCGGAGGAATATTTGGCACAGCTATATCAGTTCCTTGTGCCTGGTTCCAAGCACAGAATCTCTTCCATTTTCCAGCATAAGATTTTCTAGTACTAGGCCTTCTGGCCTCCAAAATGACATCCATCACAGCTTTACTGAGAGCTGTGTTTTGTATGACTACATTATCCGCCATGCTGCCAGGTTTAAAGTCCTGAGTTGGCTGTGCAGGATCTGACTGTTTTGCTGGGACAGTAGGTGAGGTATTTCAGGTAAGGTCCAAGCTGGGCATTGAGACAAGTTCTTTAGGATTGGAAACCAGTACTGGCGGGGCCAGTCTGGGGCAATCAGTATCATTTTTGGCTTTTCCTGTCTGACCTTTAGGAGTACCTTGGGGAGGAGAGGCAGAGGGGGAAAGGCATATACTGATAGGTTTTTCCAGCTGAAAGATAGGGCGTCCACTTTCTATGCTTGTCTGTGATGAGTCCTTGTGCAGAATCTTTTTAGCTGGTTGTTGTGCTGTGTCCCACAAAGTCATGGCTAGTCTACAAAGGGGGTAAGAATGTGTGCCCCCCTGATTGTTTATATACCACATGACCATGGTGTTGTCTGTCTTTATCAGTAGTTGTCCCGGATGAAGTAGGTCCTTGAAGGCTGTCAGGGCATTCTGAACAGCTAGCATCTCTTTTTGATTGATATGTAGATGCATTTGGGTTGAGGACCATGTGCCCTGAATGCATCTTCCTGCCATGTGGGCCCCCCCAGGCATAATCTGATGCATCCGTTGTTAGTGTCTGCCTGGCTGGGGGTAATGTGAATGGCTGTCCTTTGTTTTGGTGACAAGCCTTTACCCAACATCAAAACTCCTGTTGTAGGGAGGGAATAAGAGTAACCATTGTTTCCAGGCTGTGGCAATGTTGCGTCCAAACATTTTTTAGGTACCATTGAAGTTTCCTCATATGTAGTCTTGCATATGGAATCAGTAGGATGCAGGATGCCATGAAGCCCAAAGCCTGCAGAATTTTTCTTGCAGATAACTGGGCCTTTGTTGCCAACATTTTGAAATAGGTAGTCAGTTGCCTTTGTTTGTCTGGTGTGAGATAAGCCATCTGGGCAGTTGTATTTAAGCTTGCACCCAGGAATATTATCTCTTGAGAGGGTACTAGTTTTGATTTCTTTTCATTGACTGTGTACCCTAGGCATATTAGAAGTCTTTTCACAAACGCCAGATGCTGTAGAAGAATGTCCATGTTCTCTGCGTGAATTAGGCAGTCGTCCAAGTAAGGATATATTTGTATTCCCCTTTGTCTGCAGAATGCAATTACTGGTGCCAGGCACTTTGTAAAGACCCTGGGCATAGTAGACAAGCCAAAGGGCAGTGCAGAGAATTGGTAATGCATTAAGCCAGCCTTGAATCTGAGGTATCTTCTGCATAATTGTCTGATTGGGACATGCAGGTATGCCTCTTTTAAGTCTAGAGTCACCAGCCAAGCGTTCTTGCCCAGCATGGGCAGAAGCTGCTGCAAAGTCATCATCTTGAATTTTGGTATATCCAGGAATGGATTCAGAATAGATAGGTCCAGTATTGGTCTCCAGGTCTTGTCCTTTCTGGGTACCAAGAACAGTCTTGAGTAAAATCCTTGTCCCTGCTCTTGCTCTGGTACTTGTTGAATGGCCCCCATGTCCATGAGGGATGAGACTTGTTTTTGTGCCTCTGCCCATTGATTTTTTTGGCAGATCTGGCCAGCCGTTTGCCTTTGGCAGGGTATAGAAATGGAATTTGTACCCTTGTGACACGATATTTAGAACCCACTTGTCCTGGGTTATAAGGTGCCAATTTTGAGAAAAAAGTGCTAATTTTCCCCCTAAGGGTGCTGCCAGGAGATAAGTGCTTGGTGCAAGCAGGGGGAAGTCAATGGGACTGTTTCCTGTATGGTTGTGATTTGTCTTCTCCAACTTTGGAGGTAGAAGCACCCCATTGCTTTGACCTATAGGAACCTTGCGCCTGCCTCTAGGGCGTCTGGATCTGCCCCTTTGAGGTCTGTCTGACACAGGAAAGGACCAATTCTTTGTAGGCCATTGTCTACTAAACCTTGGTGGCTGTACTTGTAAAAAAATCTTTAACAGTTTGCATAGATTTAGCTTTGTCCTCCATTTTCTTTAACACCTCCTCTGCCTTAACACCAAACAGAGTATCATGCTGTAAAGGTGCATCTAATAATTTAACTTTGACATGATCAGGCAGATTTTGTTCCTTTAACCAAGCATGCCTCCTAATTACAGAACCCGTAACTGCGGTCCTGCGGGAGGCCTCCAAAGAATCCCAACCACATTGCAAAGTATGCTTTCCAACTTGCTCAGCTGCATGCAATAAATCCTGCATTTCCTTGTTTTCTGCACATTCAGAGTTTAATAACATTTTCTGTTTAAGCAATGCCATGACATGTTGCTGATATTTGAGCATATGAAAAATGACAGTTTATGGCCCTTATAGCCAAGGTTGCAGATGTGTAAACCTTTTTTCCCCATCTATCCAGTGCCCTAGAATCTCTGTCAGAGGGGGTAGGGTTTTTTGCAGCGGAAGCCTTAACTCCTTTGGGACCCTGTGAAATAGTTTCTGGGTCTGCAGCAGGGTTTTAAAAAGGAATTTATGAGAGTCAGGAACTCTGTAATATCTGTCAGGCTTAACAGGAGCTGGAGGTATGGAGTCAGGGGTAAGACTAGACTCCGAAAACACATCTACAATATCTAACACTGGTGGGATGGCTAGTGGCCTGTGTTGAGGTAGTAAAAGGAAATCCCTGAGCCTCTTTTTAGATTCTGAGAAATCTTGGCTCTCCCAGTGGAAATGCTCCCTCATGGTATGCAAGGTTTCCCCAAAAGAATAGTCCTCTGGAGGAGAGGCTGAAGGGATAGATTCTTCAGCATCAGAATCCTCATGGGGGGAAGAGAATATTCCTGATTAGAAGAGGAAACAGAAGAAATAGAAACCTGATCTGAAGATTCATAGTCAGTCTCTTGCCTAGGCCTCTTATCAGGAGGGGGACGGGAACCCCTGATCAAGGTAATTAAGTCTTCAGCCATTTTGAGCATCTGTTTTTTAGGCATAGAGGCCTGTCCACGTGGCTCTTGAGTTTGTTTCTTTGCTTTAGAAGGTGCTTTTGTCGTTGCCTTTGAAGCTGAGGTTGGCTTAATGTAAAGATGTTTAGGTCTGAATACACCCTCAGAAGCCTGCTCAGCGGCTCCGGACCCATCTGAAGGAATAGTATCCAAGGCTCCAATGTCTTGAGTTTCCACCGGTATGGCCGACTCCATGTGGGAGTCGGTAGCGGGCTGCGACTCTAAAGTAGCAGGTGTCAGGCGCTGTGAATGCACCTCACTGAGAACCGGCGACTGGCTTAGGAGAAGCTACATCGTCGGTTTTGGGCCTCGGTTGTCTATCTCTCTCCTTTTCTTAGCGTTTTTTTGTGAACTCCGATAGCTGGATGGCTATCCAACGACATTTCTGGATAATTAAACCGGCGTCCAAAGTAGTTTAAAGCAAAATCATACCGACGCTTAATAGTGCGTTGGTTAAATCTAGCACAAAACCGACAACCAGCAACATTGTGATCAGGGCCTAGGCAAGGAATACGGTAAGAATGAAAGACCTTACGAGGTATTTGCTTTCCACAAGAAATACAATTATTAACTTTTTCTGACATCAGTCTGGAGCAAGAAAAAAGTTTCCCCAATGGGGTACTTAGCCTTAATGAAGACTTCGGATCTGAAACTCGAACACGGAAATCTCAGGATTCGGCCGACTGGCACTTGCGAACTGCTTCTGCTTCGGGCACCGTGCGGCAAGAAAGACTAAAGAAAATGGTGTCGGCCGCATCTTTTATGCCCCTGACGACCTGACGTCAGGGAAGGGGCGACAGCAGCCAACGCAGGACCCAGGACTTTAGAATTCAGGCTGACTGAGGGCAACCTGCTTGCAGGATTACCCAAATGTAATGACTGCAACAGTGAAACACGAAGAACATCGGGTACTTTTACTTTGTTTTTGTTGCTGTTTCCTTTTATAAACTGGTCAAGACAAAATAGTTTCCTGTTGGTTCTTCAACAGTAGGCTGTGGACATATGTGACAGACTGCTGGATGTGTTTGCATATACCTCATTATTCTAACCCAGGGATTCCCCATGATTCCCATCCCTGCATCTCAAGTGACATCTGAAAAAGAACTTACTGACATTAATCTGACTTGGCGTAATGTAACTGACTTTTCAAAGGTTGTGTCTCTTCAGCTTGCAACCACAAATCATGGAGACACGTTATGCCGGAAATAGGACTGTACCAGTGAGAATTAAATGCAATGACACTAGACATGAAAGTGTGTTGAACTCTTTATACTTTAAAAGCTATGACTGGGAGCATGGCATGGGCATGACAGAGGATTGTTACATTTGCAGTGATCATGCCTACCCACGGTTGCCTACAAACTGGTCTGGATGTTGTTCTGTAGGCTATATCACTCCTGCTATTCAACATTTCGAGAGTCCCCAGGCAGGCAGACTGAGAACTAAATTAGCAATTCACTGGGCAGAGCAAGTATTTTCAGTCTTTGCGGTCGTGGTGCTGCGGTAGCGTTGTCGCCTCACAGTAAGACGTTGTCCTGTTCGATTCTCAGCTAGAGCGTCTTCTGTGTGGAGACATGCATGAATGGGCGTACATTCGTTGAAGGTTGTGCGTCAGAGCTGGCAACTCGGCACGTAAAAATCTACTGCCAATCATTAGCGGACCGGAGTTCCGCTGTGGCGACCCTTAACCGGGAAAAGCCGAAAGACACAACAACTCCTGAGTACTGTGTGCAAAGGAAAATGCTTGAAATAACATGCCTGCTCAAATTCTTCAGGAGGTGGCAAACCATACTTCACATCACACCAGGATGGCAAATCGAGAAATCACTGAAATTCGAACTGTTGTATTACAAAATCGGCTGGCACTCAACATAATGCTAGCTGCCAAGTAGGAAATCATGTGCCCTAATAGGAAGTCATTGTTATTCCTATATTAGTGACTATCATGATGAATAAGAAAAGCTAGCCAATTTCATGAAGTACACAATCAAGGATCTGGACAGTACAGCTAAACAGTGGACATTTTTTGGATGGTTGGACCGTGCAGTTGGTAACCTAGGTATCTGTATATTACAAGGTATCATTACAATAACTGCTATTACTCTTTTAGTTGTTTTAATATTTTCGGTTCTAAAGACTGCGATTACAAAATGCTTAATCTCACCTGCATGTGCAGTGCCACTTATAAAATCGTCTAATGATGAGCAATGAAGATGATGATTACTGCAATACCGATGATTACTGCAATACCGAAACATATTTTACCACATTAAGAATCAAAATATAACTGTGGATGACACTCATAGTGTCAGAGGGAGAACTGTTACAGAAGGTTGTCTCATGTTTATTCTTCACAAAATGCATATTAACTTGTAGTTTCTCCACAAATGAGTCAAATAAAATGTTTACAACATAAGAAAAATGAAAATCAGATGCATGATTATGCAAGATATAGTTTCACATAACTAGCAGCTTTATATTTCTAGTGTTTTACAATTGCATTCTCTCTGTTTTGTACTGAGAGACAGTTAAAGGAAAAGTAAGTGCTATGTTATGCTATATTTGTGTTTGAAAATTAGTGAATTGTATCAGGCATCAGTGGGAACCAGATTAATAACAGTACGCTCTGGCCTTCTCAGGCTGGGGGATGAGTCTTTGCAAGGATGTCTGTAAGTGTGTACCGGTACTGAAAGTTACAAAGTTGCAGGCCAATAAATCTTAAGCACAGGTGATCTTCTATGTTTTAAAAAAGTTTTCATGGAATTATTCTTTTTTTTTTTTTTTTGCATATTTGTCAAGTGCTCACGTGAAGCTCCAAGCAAGGATCATGAGGACATAAAACATTTAAAAATGTTATTATTTGTTAAAAGCAATGTAATGTCTGAAAATTTAAGTAGGCCGCCCAATTCGATAGCATTGAAAGAACAGAAACAAAATGGTGAAATGCACTACAGCATTCGCTCTTGTGCATTTCAACATTTTAATGCAGATCGCACTATAATGGGGATCGGGAAATGTACCCTTTCCCTCACTGGAGTGCGATCTCGGAGTTTGTATATATAAGTAGCAGGGGGTGTGGGGGGGGTACCCTGTAAAAACTTTCTTTACTGTGTTTTGCAGAACACTGCACTTTGTGGAAATGTGGAGAATGTTCAAAAAATGTCAAATTCGACATTCGTTCTTTTGTTTTTCGCTTGTTTAGTTCAGGAATACGATAACTCGCAGAAGGTTCAATCGCACAACTGACAGTAAACCATATATAAATATATATATATATATATATATATATAATATATATATATATATATATCTATATCTATATATACATGTATATATATATATATATATATATATATATATATATGGGTTCCATACACTAGATCAAATTTTCACTAATTCGAAATAGTGCATGGAATGCTCACTGCAGCAAAAGTGCACTTAATCGAAAGTGCACTTACGCGAAGTTCAGTACAACAAACGGGTGTTGTACTGAACTTCCGTGCAGTACTCACGGACCTTAGGGTTAGGGCACTGGTCATGGTAAGGGGATAGCCCTCGGGCTATCCCCTTACTATAACCTGTGCCCTAATCCTAAGATCCGTGAGTACTGCAGCGCAGTGAAAGACATAGCAATGTCCTCCACTATGGTGCGATAGTCACAAACCTTAGGGTTAGGGCATGGGTTAGGGTAAGGGGATAGCTTTAACAACTATCCCCTTACCCTAACCTGTGCCCTAACCCTAAGGTCCGTGACTATCGCACCATAGTGGAGGACATAGCTTGTTTTTTATGTCCTCCACTGTGCTGTGGTGTTTTCGGTGATGTACACTTACACAAAAGTTCACTTTCGTTAAAGTGAACTTTCGCAGAAGTGAGGCTCCCTATTACAAGTTCGAAGTAGTGAACTTTTGTTCTTGTAATAGGACTCCATATATGTATATATATATATATATATATATATATATATATATATAAACAGGGAGGAATGTGAAGCTACATGTTAATGATTGGCATGCTGTTTCGTTCAAATCCATTCTTTGATTACATCTATTAAACTTAGGGTAATTGATCTGTTAGATGCAGACTAAAATTTTAAGGACTGTTACTGCAACAGTCTACAATATATATATATATGTATATATTGGTGGGCAAGGCAGCAACCCTAACTCAAATATACTACTCCTTAAGCTAATGTGCCTAATGGAAATGGACAAATCACAGACCCCATTTAGTTTCTGACTGCTGAAATTGCTGCTTTACAATTATGATGGGCAGCTTACTTCATAACAGCAAAATTTTCACCTGTACATTGTAACAAGTGATTTTTTCTTTGTTTTCTTAAATTCATTGTTTTTATTATTTAAAGAAAATATGAGAAAATACAGTTGTTTCTACACCCAATGATCTGGCACTGTCATCAGGAACTAAGACAAATTGTTAGCTTTGGAATACAGGTTAAGGCAGAACCTTGTCCCTTTACTTTTTCATCAATGCCCTGGAATATTACATACACCTTGACAGATCAATGTGACTATGACAGAGGCTACCTTCCAGTTGGGGCAGTGGGGTAAGCAAATTAATATACAGGTAAAAGTGAATACAGTACTTATACCAGTGAATAGGGTGTAGCAAGGGTAATAGAGCCCAAACTATACTGGAAAAATGCTAACCAACACTGCAAAATTCTACCTACTAACCACTGAAGTTATACACTCTCTGATACCAGTGAAACAATATGACCCTATTATGATACTGGGCATCCACTTATACAATCTATTCCAATATACTGGAAACAAATGTAGACAAAAGTGTAATTTCATGATTGCAGCTACACATTCAGACCTGACTCAGTTTGAATGTTTTACTTTTCCTCATGCTTCTAATGTTGATTCTAGAATGAACAGTGTTACTAAGGGCTGGGACTGAGCAATGCCTAACAGAACCTGAGTAGTGTGATATGGACACATTAGCAGTTAGAAACTACATAAAGAATCTTTCTGCAGACATTCAAGCTATATGTCACCACTTAAGCTGTGACCCTGTAGAATCTCGCACAAAAAGAAAGAAAGGTCACAGCAATACAATGAATACCTGCCTACTACACACCACCTATATACAACAGAGTCTGCCTCGTCTTGTATCGCATTCATCCTGCTCTTAGGTATTTTTGTGTGTCTATGATGTTTCCACTCACTGGTTTTCTGGGCTCCACATGTTCAGTTTCTCTGTAGATGACTTTAGGGGTAATCAATGTAATTTTCTGTCTGCCTATCTCAATTACTCTCTTCCTACAATCAAGACTATTTTCCATGATATGGCTAAGCTGATAAACTTTACTACACTGATCAGAAAACTCATTTAGAATCAAATGGCACAAATAAGTGTATACAAAAATAATGCAGTGTGACTCGCACATGGATCAGCCATTAAACTGTCAAGACCATAAAAGAATGCTAAGAAATTCTCCATTAAATGTCTGCATAAGAAAAGAAAAAGACAAGATACATCCTCCATAAAATTTGGTATTTTAGGAAAACAGTGGCAGACAGAGAGAGAGAGAGAGATCATCATGTCACTTGGGAAGAAGAGCAAACCACTGCACCTTAACAGCTCTCAACTTTTTTTTAATAATTTTCCATAAGCTTTTTACAAGACATTTTCAAATACAGCTAATAAAATTTTCTACACTTCTTTTCAAGAGGGTCTTCTCTACTAATATATATCAATGGCATACTGTCCTGCACCTACAATCATCTATACATATTTACTTACTTAAAAACGCAAGTCACTCACAGACTAAAACTGAACAAAACAAAAATCTGCACTCAGTTAATGTATCTATATGTCAGTCATGGCAACTGGCTAGTGATGCAGATATGCCAATAATATTACGCCCTATGTACAGCATAGTGTAGCATTTCAGTCCTAATTTCTGCCCTGGTGCCTAGCAAACACTGCATATGTGTATGTGTGTGTGTGTGTGTGTGTGTGTGTGTGTGTGTGTGTGTGTGTGTGTGTGTGTGTGTGTGTGTGTGTGTGTGTGTGTCTGTATCTATAGCTATATATCATAAATGGCAGGATTCAAAAATGCCTGGATACTTCCTAGCATGCATATCCACCCTCCCCATACCATATCACTGACAAGGAATAGAAGAACTCAGTATCAGGCTTACAATGGCTTCACAAGCCAAATTCTCACTTCTGGCAGTAAATTGGAAGCAAAGAAAAGATAGACTCCAAGGGCTAAAGTAAAGATGAATAGTGGGAACATTCTAAGAGAGAACCAATATCACAAACCAGCACTCCACCTGCTCAGCTCTTCAAATGAAGAGCAAAAAAAAAGCACTTCACTGTATTAATCCACTCAATCTCTGCAGTTTTTAGTTCGGCTCATTACAGTTAGATCAATGCCCCCTCCCTCCAGATCTTCCACAGAGCAAAAAAAAAAAAAAAGAAAAAAAAGAAAACCTGCCATTCCTTCTAATGGCACACCATCAAGGTGGCCAGATGCATAACCCCCCCTTCCTGTCTCAGCCATTCAGGTCCATTTCTGTGCCCTGTCCCCTATCCTCCTTCCTCTTCGTACATATAACTATTGTTATAAATAAAATTGCTTTTAAACTGCAATACACTGATTGCTACAAATGTAGCAAACAGTAGTGTATTCCCTGCCTACATGGAGTGCTACAGCATTTTAGTTAAAAAAAAATAAATAAATAAGTTGCCTTTTAAACTGTAGCAACTATTGCTACACTTTATACCCTGTCTGCACGGAGCGCTATGATACTTATGTCTTTGTTTAAAAAAAAAAAAAAGCTTTTATTAAACTGTAACAAACTGATTGCTACAAATGTAGCAAACCATTGCTACAGTTTAGGCAGCACACAGAGAGTCAGGTTTCACCGCAAATTCAATACAGGCTTTTAAAAGCCAGTATTGCACTAAAGAGAGAGACAGAGATTGTCATGCTGATCACCCCCCAACCCTTTGTACTTGGGGCAATTGCACCTCTTGCACCATCCTAGCTATGCTTCTGATACACACTACAGGACTTCATCCTGAATATGCACATGCCCAGTGCAACAGTTACTGCTGGCCAACACAAGACATATTTTAGCTATGCAAAAAAAAAAAAAAAAAACTCGTATGAACCAGCAAGTCAGCAAGGAGAATTATGAAATTAACATACCACACTGCTTATTATCCGCTTTTGTCAGCAGCTAATAAACAGTGTGGTACGCTAATTTCACGATTCTCCTTGCGGACTTGTTGGTTTATATGAGGTTTTTATTTACTAGTTTACATTTTACCAGGGGTTGCTGTTTTTTTATTAGTATTTATACTTTAACTATATGCCATAGCTTGCTGGCTAAATGGCCCAGCAACTCTATTTTAAGTCCATTAGCCTGGGGTCCTTGCAGACTGAGTGTCAAATGACCAGCTCTCTTCTCCAGGACAGAGGTGAGTGAGGGTATGATATTTACTGTCACTTGTAGTGGAAACAAGAGGTCGGAATAAGGCCTAAAACAACTATCTTAGTTTAACACTTGATATGCAGAAACTGTTGCTCAAAGAACAATGTCATAACTAAAGTTCTGTTACAACTTACTTTCCTGTTGGCACCTGAAGGTTGACTGGCAAGATCAATTAATGTCTTAATTCATGAACTGAAATATGCCCTTACCCCTATCTATTTTGTACTTTGCCAGAATCACTCATCTACTTCAAAATGCAGTCAAGAAAATCTATCATTTTACCTTTCTAACAAATACAATAACTCATCACAAAACATTTGAGTGGATATGCATCAAATTCCACTTTTGTCTACCACTGAAATCAAAACTAATAAGCAGAGTAGGACCACGCACTTCGGAAGATTCTATAATTATGCCAGAATAATGTTGTTCGTCTTCGTTCATTCGTTCACTGTAGAGACCTCAATTTGATTTCACAATAGACAAATAACCCTTTACCAAAATTGAACCATTAAGATAACAAAAATGAATAAAAACTTACAACTCCTAAAACAAAGCTAAAGGACAGCTACATCAAAAAATAAACATGGTATCTTCATGTACAATTAAGTTGAGCTACACAGTCTGATTCTACTCCTACAAACAGTATTACATCAAGAACACTTTACATGCTGAATTTCCTAGACATAATTACTTAATTGCAAATATTTATAAATATCTGTGTATCTACTACCGTAATACGTCTTGACATTTTGAAACAACTGCAAGTAATCTTTCGTCTGCATCTTATAACAACTTTTCTTAATTTCTGCTGCCAGTACAAATACTGTTTCTTTAGTTCCCTGCTACTATAAATCCAAACTCATCTAATGTCTCCAAAATTAACATTAACTATTGCATTTTTTCCTAAGGTCATTGAAATTTGTATGCTTGTTTGTAAATAGATGCCTAGAAAAACTATACAAACATTTGTGTATGTGATCTTTTTCAGATCATGGATGAAAAGGGTCAGATAGACCACTTAACCATGTTAAAAAAAATTAATAATTAATTAAATAAATAAATCATGCCTGTACTGGACTGACTATATCTGCTCGGAGAGGACCCTTGTTGTCCTGTTTTTGACGACCCAGGGACAATCAGAAACTTTTCAGCTTCTAGTCTCTTTTTTTTAAGTCAATGCTTTGAGATATATATATATATATATATATATATATATATATATATATATATATATATATATATGTGTGTAAATTTTTTATTATTTTCGTAACACACAGATCCCCAAAGAAGACTTCATGCCAGGACTCATAAGCACCACCACCCATCTTCTGTAAAGAATTTCCACATTCTAATTGTGATGATATGAGGTATTGCCAGCTATGCCAGGAGAAGCAGGGCAGTAGATGTGCAACATATGTCAGCACAGCCAGCTGGAATATTGTAAATAATTACATGTCATTTGTATATCAAACTGATTTGTACAGATGCTTTGTGTTGAAAATGTATTTGCAAAGTTGCTTGTGTTAAAAATGCATCAACAGTGGGTCCTGACTGTACTGTAACTGAAGTAAATATATATATATATATATATATATATATATATATATATATATATATATATATGTATGTATATATGTGTGTTTTTAGAGGATATTGGTAGAGAAGAGGTTAATCACAACCCAGCTGCAGCTAACTTTGAAAAATGTTCTGAAATTAAATTACTGGGCCTAGACCATAAAAAGATTGCATCTTACAGTTCTCAATGCAGCCAGAGACAAAAGCTCTGTACTTAAGAAGCTCTCTGTATTGTCTTTGGGGTGAATTAATTGCTGCTCTGGAAGGATGGAGGTTTGAAATTTTTTATGACTTCCAGAAGCTGTATCAGATCTTAGCAAGCTGTATGTGTGTGTATTATTGACACATATGTGATAAATCCTGGCAGTTTCTAGCAGTGGGGGTTGCATGGGGAACCAGACGTCAGATGACCAGATGTATGTGATGTCTCACCTACTTCATCTTACCTTGCTGTAGTAAGTAACCAGGAATAATTACTATTTAGATCAGTCAGGAAAATATAGTGAAATTAGTTAAGTATTGTTTATCTGTAACTGTGTGAACCTGTCCAACTGTGTTTTTTTAATACTTCCTGTGATTGAAACTCTGGTGTTTACTGTAAATAGATAGTTACTGTTTTGTGTTCTTTTATTATTTATTAAATATATTTAAACTATTCATTGTAGCTAGTCCTTTACAAAGTATTTTAAACTTTGAGAGGGCTTATATCTATTTGATGACACTATGGTGGCTCCTGAAAGCCTTACTGTATTGGCCAAACACTACCACTTGTATTAATATTAATTTCACTCAGTATAATTGCGTACCTTGTAAAAGCCTTAGAGTAGCTGGCTTTTGGGTGTCTAGTGACAATGTAACTACCTTATAGCCTGGGCAGAAGGAGATATAGCTAGTAAATCTGTGCCAGCTTTTCCCAGGTGTGTGTGTGTGTGTGTGTGTGTGTGTGTGTGTGTGTGTGTGTGAAAATCAGATCTTAAAGAGTGTGTGTGTGTCAGCTGCTAGGAGCACGGACACAAAGTATTGGTTCCATGGATAGGGTGCTGGAGGACTTGGCTTGATACTCAGCTGAGGACGCAACCCTACACCTGTGCCGGTGGGGAGTCTTATTGGGAATCTGAACAGAGAGAAGACTCGGCCCCCGGACTGACTGTGGTCCCTGTGTGCTCTTAAGGGAAACAGTGCTTGATGTAGAGAGCTGCATCTGGAAATACTGGTTGTATCCATTTTTGTTCCAGGTAAACGTCCCTCTCCAGTGTCAGTGGTGAGGATTCAGGCTCCTTGATTACTGGCACAGAGAGGGGACATCACAATAATGACCATGAGTAGATGTTATTACATACAGTGGGAAAAGCTTATTGATATACCTAAAATTTTCCTGAATGCAAAATCTACTTTACCTTTTAACAAATGGATTTGAATACATACACATTTTCCTCAGGAAATCAATGCATTTCCTTTACAGACAAAGGTAGCACCTGCAGACAGCACTGCTATGTGGCAACACAACCAAATAACACACGTGTATATTCTGCACATTAAACAGTGTCTGTGACATTGGCAGCAATCATGTCTTGCAACTCCTGAGCAAATAAGTAGTAGCCATTGGAAATTTTAATTCCGGGCCATAAATAAATGCATGCACTTGCCCAATTTTCTCAATAACAGTTTTATAAACAATTGCTCTCATACTGATAGATGTAAATATTCTTTGTGACTTCATTTCAGCCATTTAATAATTAAGGCATTACCATACAGTACATTAGCAACATATGGAGCAGCATTAAAGCAGTTGGTAACAAAATTAAGGTGATATAACTAAAACACAGCAGCTGACAGGATTGAGGCAGATACAGTAAAATTGTCCAGAACTGTAAGTTGGAAACAATACAAATACTGATTATTTTCAAAATTATAACAACCACAAGTAACTACACAATTAAGTCACTGTACCTTAAAATGCTATTATCATAAATAAATGAGTGGAATTTTGTAATATTAAAATTGAAAACCTTGTCATAAAACAAAATATGACAGTTACCCAAAACAGGTTCATGGAATCTTTACTAAAGCTACCTTAGAAGAATTTTTAATACGCCTGCAAAAAAATGCAAGACTGGTAGTTGCCCAGAATGTATTGTAAATCCTTTATTATAACCACCTGAGAACTACCACTTCACATACCCTTACCACTGTGCTAGAAAACATCTGATTAAATAATTTTCTGTCGATCTCGACACATACGTTCAGATTTCCAACTATGTATTCTAATTTCTGAACAGCTGGTTCATTTTGGGGCAAAAAAAGTGACAGCAGCATTAACACTAGTTTTACAAACTCTCTAGACTCAAAGAAGAATATTCTGCAAGCTATTCAGTTAATTATTTTACTCAGTCACATTGCAAAAAGTAGTTTTAAGCTTAAAGAACTGAATATGGTGTCTGGAATTGTTAAACTTTTTAATCTAGTAAGAAATGTTCAAAAACAATCCTTGGCAGAAAAGTAAATAGACTTAACAGCTACATTCTACCTGTTTAAAATGAATCACAATAAATTCACAGTGCTGTGTAATATCACTGAAATGTTCCTCATAATTTCAGATTACAGTACAGCATTTCCATTTCAGTCTTTTTTTTTTTGTAACACAATGTCAAGTTTACTTGTTCTGAACTTCACAAATATTACAGAAAAAAACAGCAGATACCCATAATTCTATGGGGAAATTAACGAGAAAAAAATATAAAAAGGAAGGGTCACTGAATGACACCCTTTTGCCTCAGAAACACAAACTCCAGTTGCATTTTTTTCAGAAAACATAATAAAAAGACATACACAGTACTACCTAAATAAAACAGCACTGCCACTTGATAAAAATACCACAATCACTAAAATATAATTTCAAAACAACAATAATAATTAAAGTGAAACAAATATCAAATGTGGATAGTATTCTTCAGTCGTGCCTATTAGTAAATCATGTGCAGATTTTTATTTGAGATCTGCCACAACAGAGAGCAGTTAGTTTGTTGACTTAAGAATCCTTACTGTAAAAGATGGTAGAGCTAGGAATTATCATTCAGCTTTGATCACACACTTGCTGCAGCAATACAGCAGCATCTCTTGAAACATCTCAGAAACTTTCTCCCCTAGGATATGCACTGAATATGCCCTTTGACCTCAGTCACAGCCTAGTGGTGGCTCTTGAGAGCTTACTGAAACAGCATCTTCAGAGGCCATTATCCTAGTTATAAGCTGGTTACAGTTCCAAGGGTTCTTTACAGTCTGAAGAAAGTTGAGGGTCACAAATCCAGATAAGCACAGTTGTCTGGCCCTGTCAAAGCTCAGTTTTATAAGACAACCTTTCTTGTGTGTATTTCAGATAGTTTGATGAACAAATGCACACTTCTGAGACTATTCTGGTGCAGGCTGTCTCTAGATTAACAAATACTTCTGTTTTATACTACATTGACTCCCATATTGAAAGACAGAAGCTGTGGCTGTAAAGTGTCACCAGTGCTGAAAAGTACATTTTACAAATTAAGTTCCTCTGACTGCAGCTGATACACTACAAAGGGGAAAATACAATGGTAAGATCACATTAGTATGTGCCACCTTAGGAAACAACAAAGATAATAAAGGAATGCTGAACATGTGATGATACATTCTGTCTGCAAGCAATGGTCATTGCTAAGTACACAGTCTGTTCCATTAAGCAGTGCAGACATTTCCTCTTTAGGCATAAAATGACTTTGTCAGATAGGTAAAATGCACATTGTGTATTTGATAAGTCTACATAATTTACTTCTACGTTACATTCAAATGGTACATAACGATTCAAATGTCCTAAATGCTATTATATTTTAATTCACATTCAGCTTTTTATTTCTAAATACATTGTATCCAACATTGAAGCATGGCTAGCCTGGGTATTAATACCATTATTAAGTAGTGTATTACAAATAGTACCTGGTATTTAGTCAGTCTGATTAGAACAAATAGTTTAACAATTCTTTCTATATACTGAAAATTTCTGAGATTCAGTGGCATAGTGTTCAATCAACTCAACCATACTAGTATAAGGCTACATCTATAACTGGACAAAATACATAAGAATCATTTAGCATAACTAAAAAAGAATATCACTATTAATGAACACTGTGTTGAAAGCTGTCTGACAACAAATAAAGGAATCATCTGCATAAATGTATACCATTTCACAGCTTTGTTTTCTCCACTATTTATTAATCATTTGTCACGTTAAAAGAAAGCAGAACACATTATTGCTCAGCCTTTTAGTTACTTGTTTAACTTTTACTCAAATAATGAATGCTGTACCATCACTATGAATTCAGAATACTGGTTATCTTAAGAGGAAGCAATTATATTACCAATACTTTTTTTTTTTGCTGATTAGCTTTGCATGTTTTAGAATGCATGTTACAACATCAAGAAACCAAATACAGACAGTAAAAGCGAAGAAACTCTTAAGCTTTAACAAAGGGCACTGCAAGAGTTAACAGTCAGATCTACCCAACCTCCAGAAATCTCAGACAAAAAGATGAAAAGAATGCAAATAGCTATTGTCATGGAAAGTTAAAGTACCTGCTTTTATTTTTAAGTGAAAACTGTTATCTCAATCAATCAAAAATTAACCATACAATAGCATTAGTAAGACAAGGTACTTTGACCGAGTTCATTCCCCCATAAAAAAAGTAAGGGGGTGTGGCCAGTATGTCAGCATGAGAGGAAGGAGGGAGGCTTAAATTCTGAAAAATGACAGTCGTGGGTATTTCATCATTTCTGGGAAGGACCCCCATCTTCCCTACACTTCAGTGAATATATGTTCCTTTATTTCAGTGACTGAAAATGGGATAACCCCAAATGTTAGCTGATGTACAGACAGCACTGAGAAGAAAAATTCCAGTACAACAAGAAAGTCCTTTAACCCACCATTGAATCCTGGCATCACAGGTTAACCAATCCATATGCCACCCTGTGAATGGAGTGGGGTAGAAGTTACAAGATTCCTGTAGTGAATGCACTTGCTATAAGAAAAACATGTTTGTGATCACAGTAAACAAAGTGGAGCTTCAGCTATACACATAAAAACAAGAACTGCAACCTAAAAGCAAGTTCATTTGGTGAATATTGGAATAACTGGAGAGAAAAAAAAACAAAACAAAAAAATCATGAAAAGCTATAGGAGTCAAGGTGTGCATGTTGAATGTATATGTATCAGTGTGTGTGTGTGTGTGTGTGTGCGTGCGCACATGGGGGTCTCTCTTACATATATCAATCACTAGGTAGATGGCTAAAACATGTGTTTGCAAAAGTTCTAAAAAGACCACCTGAGAATAAAAAAAAAAACATTTGCTACTGTATCAGAAGCAGAAAAATATTAAGTTTAACACAAAATTATAAAATACTGCTCAGGGCATAATACAGCCATGGAATTGTCATGAATTAAGGTCATTGTGCATGCCCCAAGCTTATTTTTTTCCAAATCTGTAGCACACAACAGATAATCAATAACATAAGCAAATTACAATAACTTAATTTTGCAACCATGAGATTACTTTTTTTTTTGCTGGAATGTGCCACACATGATTGTGTCTAACTGCTTCAGTAGCTCAGGACACTTAGGACACTACCTCAAAACTGTACAGATTTTTACCTCATAACTTGATCTTATCTTCACAAAATTTGTGTTTTTAAGGCAAATCAATGAGGACTGAAGTCACTAAATAATAATAATATACATTTGAGTTTCAAACCTCATATCCTTCAATGAAGTTATTCTAGCAACTTTCCAAATATATAAGAGCAATATTTAAAATCTGAGTCTATTTTTGGGTCTTGGTTTCCTTTTATTTTAGGCTTTGTACAGATTTATTATGCCAAGAGGCTGAGAGGTATGCTAAGTCCTGCAGAGAGATGGAGAATAGTAATCTCTATGGAAGAGGGACAAAGACATGTCACAATTAACTAGACATATCTTACCTGAAAGACTTCTTCCATCACGTTTCCTACATCTGAGTCTTATTTTACTGCTGGCAATGGCTCTAGTAGTAGTAAACACTAGCCTTCATTTCTAGTGCCTCAGCCAGACATCCATGCAATACCAAGGCTGTTTTGTGCCAGAAGAGTATGTTCCACTTGTGAGATTTTACTTTGCTAAGAAACAAGATCCAAACAAACAAAGATGCAAACAAGATCCTTCTGCAGCAAAGATCCTGACTCTGTGGCAGCATTTCCTGAAACTGATAAACTCTCTAACAGAATATATTCTGTCGCTGGCTAAAATGTGATAAAATACTTGAAGAAAAATAATTTTGATGTTGTACTCTTTCAGGTAACACTTCAAAATGTGTGCGCCTTAACTGTGTGTATTTATGTATGTTTGGAATAAATATACATAAGTATCTTTTATTTAAAGAAGCATACTTTGAAAAATTCAGCAAATACATGTGAAGAATTAAATGAACAGGCCTTTACTTACTAATTCAAGCAAGGTTTCATATTCCACGTTCAATAAAACTATGGAATATAGGTATTTGAAATGGTTTTTGAGTATTACAAAAACTATGGAATATAAGTACTGGAGACAGATCAGAAATTAAGTAATAATTAGGGAAAGTCTGCTGCCTTTAATTTTCCATGAAACATTACAAAGATAAGGTGATAATTTTGCAGCATCTTGCAAATAACATCTGAGCAATACACCAGATTTGCATGGGAAGTAGTACCTTGGACTTAATGAATATTGTTTTTACTGTGCATTTTGCACAGTCTGAAATACAAGGGAGATGTGGAACACAGACTATTAAGACACACTGAAAACTATTATAAATCAAACAATACAAACACAGGTATGTAATGAAGTGTATTTTGGATTGCTTCACATGCCACATGCATTTAATTCTCAACTTCGAAAACAGTGTTCTGTCACACTTTTCAGCTTTAATTACGTCATTTTATTAGCACCGAATATCAAGCCACACACTTACCACAGACATGATTATGACAACCATTTTTAACTCCTGGCACATGGAAACAGCTCACTGCAAATGCAAAAAATTGCTACAAGGTGATTAGGAATTAGAAGTCAAACCACCACAGTTCGCTATTAAAAAGTCCACATAAACTGATTTGCAAAACCGTAAGCAATTACGTTTCTTGTTTAAAATACTCATTTAATTTTGCTTGTAATCTAAAAACAAAATGTATAAATAAAACCTAAACTGACATCTTTCTTATTTTAAGCCTAAGTATACATTACTACACAGTAAGGTTAACATGCTTGCAAAGTAATCTGGTAACATGAAAAATGCCACAGTCTAATTTTCAGTGTGTGCCTCTGGTTCAAGCAGCTGTTTAACATACAAAACAGTTGGACTTATCTACATTTATAACAAAGAATTAAAACTATGTTCAGTTTATAAATTCAGAACTCACTAATGGAATTATGCCTTTATTTCATCGAGAGAAAAAAAAGAGGTGGGAGAGTATCTAAACAGGACTAAACCCCTTGTATCAACCTTAATGCAGTGTGCCATTGTGCAAAGTCTTGTTAAGGATGTCTCTCTCTCTCTCTCTCTCTCTCTCACAGCGAAAGCATGGCTGTCATTTTTTTTTCCTGTGCTAACAAATTTCCTACCATGCTGTCCTGCCACTCTTGGCATTCTGGTAAACATTTCTAATGTACTATTAACACTGATTCAGTTTCCACATAAGAAAATTCTTATTAGAACACTGACTTTATGAAGATTCTTTCACTCTGGAAAGGTAACAAACAGAGAGGGCACTAGGTAACCTTCAAGTTAGTCCCAGCAAACTTTTTAAATGCTTTCAGCAAACAATGAATGTATTATCTTCAGGACACAAAACAGGTTTAGTAACCAGAAAGACTAATTAAAGCAGTCACCGCATTTTTTCTAAGAACGTATCTTCAAAAAAATTTCTCCATATGCTTTAAGGGAGCTTGACTGCAGTAACACCTGCCCTTGAGCACATCTAATAATTATATAAAACTTATCAAACACGCTTTAAATGCTTCTGGATAAGTAACACAGTAGTGTTAAAAGTAAACTGTACTCATTTCTAGGTAAGCAGGAAGAGGAAAAAGCCTAACAAGGATTTACTACCAACTCACCCATTAACTGTGACAGCCAAGATTCTGGTTTGTAAAGTAACCTCCGAGACATTGTAGAAAGAAGAGTCTAAAAACACTAAATCCCTTTGACTATGCAAGCTTTCTAAAGCTGCAACACAGACTGCAGAGTAATGAAGGACTGAAGGTAAAGGGTCTAAAACACAACAAAAGCCACTGCCTTACTCTAGATTAAATATGCAGGAAGAGGCCCCTTTGCATAAACACAAACACTCAGCAAATGAGTAACTGGCTCAAATCAGACGCCTGCTGTGCATTCTACCTGTCCTATGACAGAATACTGTAAAGCCCCTTTAAGAAGAAATAGTAAGAGAAGCAGCGGCTTAAAGGGGGGGGGGGGGGTTTACAAAAACAATATCACCTTCGATAAATAAATAAGTACAGGTCTTTAATGGTTCAGATTCTTCCTCTTCAGAGCTGTGCACTCACTGACAAAACATCAACCTTTAGAACATAAATCAAATCAGAAATTCCATTAAGTTTATCAACACTTCACTCTCTTACCAAGTTCATATACAGTAACTGCAAATATGAAACAAACCCATGACACAAGAGTCTAATACAACAGCTGCTCTGTGTAAAGCTGGAATACGCAACTACAGGTTTCACACAGCGTAGATATTAGTAAGAAATAATATGAGGAGTTTCAGACAAACTTTCAGTCATTTTCTCTACTTAGATTGCATCAAATATTATGTCAGTAGGGGCAACAATACATATTTTTACGTAACAAAACCACATTTCATTTGATATTTCTAACAGAATTAAGTCTGATTCAAGTTTCGCAACCCCCCAGGCTTAAAGAGCTGTAATTTTTAAGCTTTATGCACATGTTACAGAAAAGAACATTCAGTCACAAAATTATTATATTGAAATAAATACTTTTATTTCATCAGCTTAATACAATATGTACAAGCTACTGTCATAACCAGCCTTAGGCATAGGCCAACTAGGTGGCCGCCTAGGGTGCCGCTGTAGTAGGGGCGCTTTTCCAGTATTCCTTTGGTGTAGGTAGACTAGGATGGGGGCTCCAGGTGGTGTGGCAGGGGGTGCTGTGGAGCCCTTTTGCCTAGGGCACCAGTTGATCTAAGGCCGCTGCTGGCTACTGTGGAGGAAAGCAAATTACATCTTCACAAATACAAGCTGACCAGTTGTTTATACATGGTAATGGCATTTTCATCAGACTGTAACATGGGAAGTCTGCTTTTGATGCTACAGAATGGTCTACTCAAGTTGCACTACAAAGGTCATAGCCTACTTTGCTATTTATATCACAAATAACTATGGTATTTCAATGAGTAAATAAATACTATTTGCATTACTCAAGCACATGTTGATGAACCCTTTCCTCCAGCAGGAGGCAAGCAAGAGTAGGGAGAACAGCAGTAGTAAAATCAGGCTATATGACAGCAACTAAAAAACAGACAAAAGTCCAGCTGAGGCAAATATTTTCTTGCATTAAAGTACTTCACCATCCCCATCTTTTCCTGACATAAGTTTATGCACCCCCCTCCCATTTCAGTTCTTGTCTATCCCCACCCCTTTTGCTGCTCTAATTACTAGTTGCAACATCCATCGGCAAGTGCATCCCACATTTACAGTCACAGAGCAAGTAAGCAGCAAATGCAAAGAAAGACCTAGAATCTTATAATACCGTTGGCAGCTAAATTCAAGATTCGTATTCTCACAACACTGTAACATGCAATTTGTTCTGTATGTGTTTGCGAGCATTACTGCCATACTCTAGTATTTTCCATGCACTGAATCTGTCAGGGTGGGATATGCATAATGCAATTAATACCTAGGAATTTTTACTACATTCTACTCTGTTAAGAAAAGCAGTCAAGCAGGGCACTCGGTTCTCCTCACTACTGTGGCCATCTGTCCAGGAACCCTGGCTACTAGCAGCAATACAGCAAACTAAATATCTGACTGCTACAAGCTACTAGTAGTTTAGAACCTGTCAAAAAAAAAAAAAAACAGCAGGTATAAGGATTTCAAGTTTCAGCCTGTTCAACCAGCCTGCGCACGTGATGCAGCCACTTCACACGGTCAGTCAGCATCCAGCAGAGAGCAGGCACTCACTTAACATTTTAGTACATAGGGATATAGCCCTGACTGTGAACCATGCAATTGGAGTTCAACTAGCATTTCCGGCACTGGAGGAACCAAGCAGGGAGGAGGAAGAGTAAAGGGATGTGCTCCACTTGTCTGCATTGAGGGCAGGGGACTGTATGCACTCAGGGGCATACTGGGCAATGCTAACTCCCTGTTAGTGACTGTGGATATCACCTCTCATGCCTTGGGGGGGGGGTTCATTGGAAGAAATGTTCCTTGGGGGAATGAGAGGACGTCCTCTACAATCAGACCACTGCATGCCCCTTCCCTAATGCCTCACCAGGTGTGTGCTTTCAAGGATTTGGAGAAACCAAAACAAAACTTCAAAAAAACCCTGATGGCCCTTTCTGGGCAACAACTACACAAATGGAGGGGAAGGAACAAGCTGATGATCAACAGATATTGGGGGTAAAGACATCTCTGTACCTCATTTTTACTGAATATGGTTGAATGACATTATGCAATTTACAAATATTATACCTGCTATGACACAGACGTAACAGCACTCTGGTATTAAATTAACGTGGTGATATGACAAAAAATGAAACTTTATCCTATATATTTCTTGCAGTTACACAAATCATCAGATGAAGCTGCAGGCTTACTGTATGTGGTGGCCATATGCAAGCCTCAGAAATTTCACAGATATTTCATACACAAGCTTCTGAATCAAGTGGGATTTTGTTTGTGTGTATATGCACACACATACAGACACACACACACTAAGAAAGAGCAAGAGCTGTCACTGCATTTTATTTTGCTCTTTTTCAAAAAATTTATTTTATCTACCTGCACTCTCCATTTTATTTTACTAAAAAGTAGCAATCAAAACAATGGTTTCTTCACGCCACAAACACAACCAGGCAGCATGTAGCCTTACAAAGAGAAAAAGCAACTGCTTACATTATTGTTCATTCAGACATATAAAAATACTCTGTACAACGTAGTGACCATTCCATTTCAATAAAAAGTACCAAACCCCTCCTGCTTATGCTGCTTCATAGCTGGCTTTTTCAAAGAACAATAATGTCTGGATTATATACTGTAAAATCACTGTCTAGCTAAATGCAACCATTCAATCACACACACTTTATTACTGTGTATTGCTCTCTGTGTTTGCCTCCTGCTGGCAAAAGAGTGAATACAGTGAATGCACAAAATGCTACCTGTAGACTTCTGTAACCAATAAAATGTGTTCCAAATGCAAAACTCTAGTACACAAATAGTCTGTGTAAAATGTTAACAAACATATAGTTTAATTAAATACTTGGATTAATAATGCACTCATGCCAGACAACCAAAATTAACTTCACCTTAACTGGATCATGTGACAGCTGAATCTCTTCCCTGTGCAGACTTGCTGTACTCTTGTGCAGTATTTCTGTAGCGAGAGGTAAAATAAATGCTGCATTCCAGGTAAAGTAACTTGGCAATCTGGATCTGCTAGTCAACCAACAGAAAGCCTAAGGTGAAGCAAACAAAAACACATGCACAGCTCTGAACAGAATTTGAAGCAGAGACTAGATGCTGAGTGACATATACTGATGTGAGGAGTCAAAAAAAGGGATTTTCATAAAAGCTCCACTTGCTAGAAACATTGAGAAAAAAACAAAAGAGCATGAGAAAGAGGAGTGAGTGAGTAGGACCTCTGGAAAATAAACAAGGTATATAATTTCAAAGGCTACAGACACAGGCATTCCATTGTTCAAGCCAATTATCAGTGGAAAATAATAACAACAGATGGATTCAGAGTCACTGACTTTTCATGGGCACTTCAACACTACATAACAGATGCTGAAATGCGAGAACCAGCTTAAAAAGGCAAACTACCCTTTAGAAAATGGGAACTCTGAACTCCAGATGGGAACCTTTCAAACCACTTTACTATTTTCTAATGATGTTTCTTTTAACTATGAATGGAGAAATCGAAACTGTATGGCACAAAAATAAACAACTACAACACATTCGTATGTATAATACCAAAGGTATTTGATGTATCTGAATACCTTGCACTGGCAATGTTTTTGTCTAGAATGTCAGACTATTCCATGCTGAACTGTCATGCATAAAACAGACAGTACAGCTCAACAACATGCATGTAATGTATAAAATACAATTTTTTTAGTAGCAGACATGACTATTTGAGTTCTTAAAGCACGTCATGTGAACATGTTTATTTAAAGACATCCATCTGCAAACTGTTCCTAATCCAAGCATTGTCTACATTTAGCAAAAGGCAGAGTAAAGGATGTGGGTGTAAAATAAAGTGGAAAAAATGACAGTGATATATTTATTTGAGGCTAATGGTGATGAAGAGTACCAGAACTTCCATTACCTTATGTTTGATAGAGGTATTTTATAACTTCATCATATTCTACTCAATGCCTGAGATGGTGCTACAATAGTCTCAAAACACCTCTGCTATAATCACCAAGTCCCTGCATAAAGTATTATTGTCATCTTTATGTAAACCCACAATTACTTTCTATTATCTATTTGCTTTTGTTGTCAACAAAAGCCTGACTGGGCACTAATGACCCCTTTTTCAGTGGAGGCCTGGGAAGAAAAGCTTAAACAGTACTAAAATAACAAAAGAAATATTACATGTCAATAAAAAGTACTGAAAATTGTATGAATGTTAACAAAGGACAGTATAAGCACAATACTAGCAAAGATAATATAGCAGTACTGGACAGAATACATCATCTTCGTACATGTGAATTTAACAAAACTTGGTATCTAAGACATCATTGAAAATACAGCAGAAAAAAGAGCATGGTTAAGTGATAACAATGACAACTGTGCTGTGTTTCTAGTGGTGTAGGGAGTGAAATGGATATAGATTATTTAGCCAGGGCTCTGTAGAGGCCATTTTTACTTTCAAACCTCCAACATTCAATTGTCTGCCAGAAGGAGGGACTGAACTCAAGATTTCAGAAACAGAGTTTGAAAAGTGCCTACGGCATTATGTGATACTGATATGGAAAGTAGAATTTTGTCCATAGAGTGCAGCAGTCTGTTAGCAGACTATATTCTGATGATGTTTTTGCAGTATTGGGCAGTACTGTGGTTTATGTATGACATTGTGGACTACCGCCGCTTGGGTAATAGATAGAACTGTTTCATATTGGAATGGACAGAATAATGCAGACTGGTCAACACTGGACTGGCAAATAAAAAGAGAGGGAAGTAGATAGCTGAGGCTATTGCTTTATTGGCATTGTTGGTTAGAAAGCTTTTCCTTCTGTACAGCAGGCCACATTTTTGTGTTTTTAATGGATATCTGCAAGTGTTGGTCACATTTTAAGTATTCTGCTATGGTAAGTCTTAGTACTTTTGAGAGTGAGACTAGCTCAAGTTTGATGTTGTTGCAAGAATTTATAGTGAAGTAGGATTTTGCATCAAGGGATCTAGATGTGAAGAACAGTGTTTTTTTTTTTTGCACTGGGTATGAGGTGGGAGTTTTTTTACACTGGTTTAATATACGAGTTCAAATCTTAAAGCCCTCTCTCTTTACAAAAACTAATCACAGGAATGCATGTATTCCTTTTTTTGTGTGGTAACCCTTAAATAATCATTATCCACAAAGACTCTACTGGTGCCAATCTGTAATTTTTCCCCTTCCTTCACAGACTGGATAAAATTCTTTGCTTTTGAGAAAAAATGTAGCTTCACAAGTTGAGGCCTGCATACTCTTATTGCAATTTCTTCAGGCACAAAAAATCTGTGTGCCTTTCAAACTGATTTTCTTCTTCAGGGATATCAGTCTATTGTGAGATTTAATTTTTCACAAAAACAGAACAATCTCTTCCGTCCAACCTTTTAGGGATGTTAGGAAAATGAAGATTCTGCGAGCATTATCTTCTCTACCAGTTTCTCCTTGAGTTTTTTTCATTTTGCGCCTCACCATTCTCTGTTTCAGTTTACTTTCTGACTTCTGAATTGCAGATATTTCATTTGAATGGCAGGAGTGTGTTCCTTCTATCTCTTCCAATATCTTATCATTTGATTTAATGTACCCCTTTGTTTCAGTGCTTCCTCCTGCAAGGATGCCATATTAACTATTTTACCTTCTTTGTTCAGATCTGCTTTCCTATGGTTTCTTGTCACATGCTTTGCTGCTCAGGTGATCTGGATTTCTTCTTTTAGTCTATACACCTCTTTTCTCTTTGCAATTTAGTTACCAAGAGTGATTGTGGATCCATAACTACTGATAACTGTTTCTATTTGAGGACTGGCATTTTTAAACTACCTTACTGCTTTTTTTTTCAAATATAATTTTTATTACATTTTCCTCTTTTTTTAATGCAAAAAAGGAATAAAACAGAAATATATAAGAACAAGATACATGAAATATCAGTTTGCAATAAACGTAGTAACATAGTTAGGACATAAACCATCAGTGATCAGTTAACATTATGCAGAATTAGCTAACAGTTTAATTGTTCACGATTACTTGTAAGACAAAATCTACTCAGAGCTATTTTAATCTTAACAGAATCTGTCATCGAAACAGTTTCATCAAAATATTATAACCTGTCTAACCTTAGCTGTATCTTGCAATGACTATGTACACTATATACATTTGATGCCACCTCTGATGTTCAGTATGTTTGCACTTCCTTGACCTTTCCCAATTTAAGATGAGTAAAAGTTATGCTAACGTTTATTTTCTTTTATTTTTCCCTATTTGTTTAGAGTAGTAGTGATGTTGTAGTCCCTTGTCTATAGACCGGTTTTACCTTAAGATTTCTATAAGTGTTTTCCAATATTTCTGATAACAGGATAGTTTTTTTTTTTTTTTGGCTTCTTGTGATTAGTTTGCTGGCTAATATGTATTTCATAGCCAATCCTTTAAATTCGTCCCATGTAATTTTAGTTCTATCTAGCCAATTTTGAGCTATGTATGATTTCATCATTGCCCACAATGTTGCTATGATGTGTTTGTTTTCATGTGAAAAGCTGGTGGGAAATACATGTAAATTTGCAATTTCCCATGACAGGGTAGATTTAGTGTATCCCTTTTTTTCTAATTTGGTTCTTAACAAACACCATAATTTATAAACATTCTTGCAGCTCCAGAAAATATGTAGGGTACTGACTGCGCTGTTTGGACATATGGGGCAAAAGGGAGAGAGAGAAGGATTAATTTTACTTAGAAAGAGTGGTGTATGGTAGGCAGTATTGTTAATCATAATTTGGGTATATATTAACTTTTTGGGAGGGGTTAATTTCAAGGTGAGTTCAATTGCAGCACATTTTTGGTCAACAGTAACCTTGTTATTTTTTCCTTCCCAATATTTTGAGTATAGCAGCGAATCTTGGTATTTAATCCTTGTTATTGATCTATAGGTTTTTGATACCATTTTGAATCTCAAAAGCAATACTTTAATAATTTGTTGGTATAGCTGCATATCTTGGTTGTCTATTTTGACATTTGTAGTAATTGTGTTGATCAGGTATAGTATTTGCTTGATAATAGTGTTATAACTTTTATTTACTTCTAATCCTTGCCTTATATTTTCGATTGAAAGGTTTTTGCCTTGGTAGAGTACCATACAGTCATATTGTTAATTAATGGGTATTGATTCAGGTTTTGCATAGTGTTATTTAATCTAATATTAGGGATTAAGTATATTGGTTGTCCTAGTAACAAAGTATCCTTAAGATTAAGGGAGGATAACAGCTTTTGAAATAGTAATGCATTTCTTATGACTATGGGCTAAATTTTAAAATACCTTAGTGTCTTGGAGTTTAGAAAGGGTACTGCTTTGTTAGATGATTCACAATTTGCTATTTGTATAATTTGACTAGCATTTATAATGTCATAGTATGTTTGAAAATCGGGTAATCCTATGCCACCTTTCTGTTTGGGTAATGTTAATCTAGTGTATTTTATTCTGGTCTTTTTAAGATGCCAAATACATTTCCCTAGTAGTGTTTCAAGTTTGGAAAAGAAGTTATTTGGTAAATATTGATTAATAGCATTGAAGTGAAACAATAATCTTGGGAAAATATTAATTTTAACAATAGCCACCTTAGATAGTGAAGATAAGTTAAGATTTAACCATCTTTTAGTGTCTTCTGTGATGTTAACCCACGCTTTAAACAGAATATTTTTAGTCAAATCAGACTGGGGGTGAGTGAACATGATGCCCGGATATTTGAGACTGTAGTTGACTTTTATTTCAGTTTCGGGGATATAGAATTCTTTATGTCCTAAAGTATTCAAAGGGAATATGACTGACTTGTTTGGGTTAATGGCACAGTTAGATATTTTTGAAAAATTTTCAATGGAGTTTAAGATCTTGTTTAAATCAATATTTGGGAATTCAAAGTAAATATTAAGGTCATCAGCGAAAGCTGTATACTACATTGGGATTCTAGAAATATTCATAAAGTAGTGATAAGGTCTTTGTGATATTTTAAGGAGGAGAGTTTCAATGTATATACTGAACAGGTATGGTGATAGTGGGCATCCTTTCCTTGTACCGTTAATAATTTGAATAGGCTTTGATTGCTTTTTATTTATATATATAGTGTTGTTGTGGCACTGTTGTATAAGGCCCTCATCATGTTTATATATTCACCAGGGATGCTAAATTGTTTGAGTATCTTGAATAGAAAATCAAGGTTTACGCTGTCAAAAGCTTTTGATGCATCTACTGATAGTGCCATAACTGGGGCATTTATCATTTGCTTTTAAAATGATGATTGACTCAATGGTGAGTGTGTTGTCCTATACCTGTCTGTTGTTCATAAAACCTAGTTGTTCAGAAGATATAATGAAAGGTAGAATGTTTTTGATTCTGCTAGCTAAGACTGTTGACAGAATTTTGATATCAATATTTATGAGTGCTATCGGTCTGTAGTTGTTTGGATTTAGTGCATCTGAGTTGGGTTTTGATACGAGTATAGTTTTTGAGCTGTTAATATACAGATCCTTGATTCCAAACTTTATTACATATTCATATACTTTTAATAGTATTGAAGCTATTTGGTTCTTAAAAGTCTTGTAGAACTCCGCCACATACCCATCTGGCCCTGGTGATGTACCTGGTTTCAGCTTATTTACATCAGCAATGATTTCCTCTACAATTTTAAGGGCTTTAAGATTATTTCTTTGTGTTTTGTTTATTACTGGAAATTGCAATGCTTCAGTGAATTGATAGAATAATTAATTGTACTGGTCATGTGGGCCATATAGTTTTTGATAAATCTCTTCAAAAGCCATTATGATCTTTTTGTCCATATCTAGAGTTTTGTTATTGTAATTTAGTTGCTTTATTTTGGTAGGGGAATTTTTTATGTTTATGATTCTTGCCAACGTTTTTGAAGGGGTTTGAGCCCATTCTGCATACTTGTGGAGAAGTTTAAATTCAGTGAAAGAATAAACAGCAGATGCAGGGTGGTATCCAACGAGACGGAGCCCGAATAATGAAAAAATTCTTTACTCAATCCAATGATCAAAATGAAGTACAAATACACAAAAAGTCACAGTTTAAAAATGATAAAACAAGAAGTTAAGCGCTTTCGTCAATACTCAGGACTTCTTCAGAACGGTTCTGAAGAAGTCTGAGTATTGACGAAAGCGCTTAACTTGTTGTTTTATCATTTTTAAACTGTGACTTTTTGTGTATTTGTACTTCATTTTGATCATTGGATTGAGTAAAGAATTTTTTCATTATTCGGGCTCTGTCTCGTTGGATACCACCCTGCATCTGCTGTTCATTCTAGTTTTTATTCTGCTTACTGAGTTTTTCAGTGAAAGAATAGTGTTCTGTTTGAATTTCATGTAGTTGTCCTTGTAGGGTAATCATTTGACTTTCAAGTTCTGGTGAGTGTTTAATTTGTAATTCTAACTTTATATTCTTTTATTTAGATTCTATTGTTGTAACTTTTTCCTTATTTAATTTTTTATAGAGAGAGGCTTTTTGGATTAATATTCCTCTAATAATGGCTTTTGTCGCTTCCCATTGGATATCATATGGTATATCTGTTACCTCTAGGTTATTTTTAGCTTCAGTAAGAATGTCAATGATTTCCTGTGAGACTTCTTTTTCCTTTAATAAGTTAGTATTTAGAGCCCAGCTCGCTGGTATTTGGTGTCTTAGTGTGGAGTTATTCATCTTTATTAGAGTGTTTATTTTTGCATGGTCTGATATTGTTCTGAGTTCATTATTGTAGGTAATTGCATTATTTAGTAAAGTTTCAGAGATATGTCTATTCAGGACCAAGACTTGTGGTATGGCGAAAAATAAGTGAATTTATTTGTTAATGCATTATTTCTATAGTTTTCAAAAGGGTCAACCAGCTTAAAATCTTCTATTATTTCAGCTATTAATGTAGTAAGTTGTACAGGTTTCTTATTTTCTTTATTTGTTCTATCTAGTTCTGGATTAATTATCATATTCCAGTCACCTCCTATGATGTATAAGTAGTTAGGAAAATTCTCTAGAATTTTGTATATCTCATATAGGTAGGTTAATTGATGCAAACATGGGCCACATACATTTAAAACTAAGAAAGTTTTTTTTAAACATACGCAGTTCACAAGTAAAATAACACTATCTACCATTTGGGTCATAGCTACACTTCAATATAGTACCATCAAATGATTTCTTAACTATTGTAGGAACTCCCCTAGAAGCTGTACTGTCACCAGCAGCTACAATATATTTCACTTATGTTATCTCTGCCTTGGATTTGAAAAATTAAATGCATTACTAGAGTCTTCTTTTTCTTATTTTGTAGGCCCTTCACATTCCATGAATCTACAGAAACCATCTAAGAGATTTATCAACAGATAGATGATTTTTTTGAGCTAATAAATAGATATAAGGACATATGTAACTTTAAATTCTTAGAGTTTTTGGTGCAGGTCAAGGATATGAATATGTGTGACGTCACTCCCTGTCAGACAACCCCCCGTGCTTACCCACACTTACCCACTAACTGAAAGAGATAAATAAAACATTTACAACTATATTGCAAAAAGGTCCTGTCATTCTATGTCCCAGCAATATTACAGCAACACATGTAACAGCTTGTCCAAAACCAATAAACAGGTAATAGCAAAATATGGTTACTAACCCTTTCTTCATTTGAAAGTATTTATCCTGAGCATTTTGTAGAATGCCTTTAGCTAAAGTTAAAATATCTAACTTTGCAAGAAATATTTAAATAGTGCATTTCAAAAGGCATACCATAACATTTCTTTCTTACTCACAAAAAACAATTGTATGAACATATTGAAAATGACATGTTATAGTTTGTCAGTTTCTTTTGCATGCTCCTTACTTTGATGATTTCAAACACAGTCCTTTTAATATACAGTGGTTCTTGCTTGTTGGATCAATATTTACAGTATGGATCAGTGATACTCCTGTTTATCCATTTAATTTATATGTATGTAGCTCATATACAGCTATCAGCCAGAGTATTGATCAGACAATAATATCTAGATTCATTTATAGTCTCTGCTGATCTAGATTGGTATACTTGCTTGTCTTTAGGGCACAGTTCCAAAGGTTTCAGATATGTAGAAGCTTTACTTTTGTTTTCTTTGTCAAACACATTTTTACGGAGATGTTTTGGTCTTAAAGGGATGCCGTAGATGTTTCTTATTTATTTATTTATTTATTCATTTCAGTCTGATGACCGAGGGGGTCCACTGGGCTCTGGAGCCCGTTTTCAGTGGAGGCCCAGGGAGAAAAGCTTCAACATTACATAGTAGACATTAGATTTTCAGATTAAAGTAACAATTCAGAATGCAGACACATAAGATAAGCAAAATACAGTTAAATAGAGGGTGTAGATACATTATAAAATCAGAGACATGAACTGGTAAATTGGTAAAGCTCCTCATTACATAGTAGACATTAAAATTTCAGATTAAAGTTACTGTTCATGATTCAGACATGAACTGGTATATTGGTAAAGCTCCACATTACATAGTAAACATTAGCTATTCAGATTAAAGTACCCTTCAAGATGCAAATACATAAGGTAAGCAAGTTACAGTTAATATTGAGGGTGCAGATACATTATAAAATCAAAGACATGAATTGGTACATTGGTAACTTTGCATATAAGTCATATGATTAGAGGGAAAAAATTCCAATAGTTGTATAGAAAATGTGTCTTGTTTAGGTAGTTATGGCAGAACAGGTACAAATGAAAGGAAAAGGTGAACAAGGAGAGCAAACTATGTGCAATATATACAAAATGTACATGAGATAACGCTGAAGAGTGAGTCATTTCTGGAGGAGTTAAGTAGTAGGCAAAGGAGAAGTAGGGAAAATATGATTTAGAATGTAGAGAGAAGAAGGTTAGGTGGGTAAGGTGCAATTGCACTTCTAATTAGAGAAAAAGTAGGAATGAAGATGTGATTTGAAGTTGTCAATAGTACGTAGAGGAGGAGGAAGACAGTTCCATTTTCTGGCTAGGGAGAAGGACAGGAGGTGCCATCCAGCAGCGTGGATTGGTTTGTAGACTGTGATAAGATTTAGGTGGGAAGATCTAAGTGGCCTGTTAGGGGTGTAAGGTTGTAGGATGAAGGAGAGAGCAGGGCATACAGTAGAGTTAAATAATAGCCTATGGACAGTAGTAAGTTGGAGGTAGTCGAGATGGTTGGGAAGTTCTAGCCAGTTAAGTAAGTGGAGGACAAAGCAATGGTGGGAGGAGTGTTTGGCTTTTATGGCAAATTTGGAGATTTTATTGTAACAACTTTCCATTTTGGAAGAGATGGAGGCAGACAGGTTAGTTAGTATAGGTGCACCATACAATAGAGAGGGGAGAACCCTCTTTGAACTCAGTTTGTTTGATTTTCCTGGTTTGTGGTCGCAAGAGATTTTGGGAGTTTGTAGTTCTTTCACAGCAGCGTGGGGATGCTCCTAGGCCTAGATTTAGAATGTTTAAACAGGATGCAAGGGATTTAGCTACAAAGAATGTAATTTAAGTAATTTACCTTTTCGTTTAGTTCAGTTTAGCAGATACAGATGTTTTAGATGGTTAGGTTCTTTGTATTTGGTGTGTTTTTGTAGAAAGGCTTATTGCTTCATGTTAATTTGTTTGGTAATTCTTTAAAAGCTTTAAGAAAAGCCGTTGTTGCTGCTTCATTGTTTTTTGCTGCATAATTTAAGTCATTGCATTGAAAATGTAGAGTCGCTGGATATTTAATTTGAAATCTTATATTTTTGCTTACTAGGTAAGTGCAATAAGGTGATAGAACTTGCCTTAGTTGCTTGATTTGTAGAGGCAGGTCATGAGCAAAAGTTATCTTGCAGCCATTCCATATGAGGTATTTTCTTTTTTTTGCAAGCTTGAATTACTGCTTGAGCATGTGCAGAATTCAGAATCCTTACATATATTTGTCTGGGGGCATCCAGGGTTTGAGATTTGCTCTGTGTATTCTTTCTATAGCAATTGTTTGAGCTAGTTTTTTGTTTTCAAGAAGGAGGTCAAAGGTTTATTTTGCTATAGTAGTTAGCTGTGATTGTTCATACTTTTCTGGGATGCCTCTGATCAATACATTATTTCTTCTTGCTCTAGTTTCCAGATCAATCAATTTTTGTTGCATTTCTTTGACTGAGTTTTCAGCAATGGTGGTAGCTTTCTGTATTTCTTCTATCTTTGTCTCATTACTCAGTATTCTAGCCTTGTTTTTATCTAGTCTGATCAATATTTGATCTAAGTTGTTTCCAAAAGCTGTGAGTTTTGAAGAAAAAGATTGTATTTCTGTTTGCAGAGGTATCAAAGCTGCTTTTAATTCATCCATATCAAAGGGTTGTTCATTTTTTTTGGTTTCAGAGGATGCTTTGTAGCTTCAGCTTGTATTTTGGTAGTTTTCTGTCTCTTAGTGCTAATTTCTTTCTCAGGAGATGCAATTAGAGATATTCTTGTCTTTGATGTGTGTATTTCCATTTGTTCCATTATTCTTTCGTTGTGTGAAAATTTTCTTCTTTAATTCTTTATAGCTACCTCTTGTTAACTGCAGGCCCAATCACATGTACAGGAGTCACTGCTTAGTTACCTCCCTGATCTAAGGTATATATTTCTTATTTTTTAGTTCAGAAGTAGAAAAAAAGATTATTTCCATTTGGGAAATAGTTTGGTTTTCGCAGGAGATGCTTTTTTGTAGATTTTTACAGCAGCAGTAACTATGGATGGGGTTAGATTCGTAGCTAGTATTTGGAGCAAGCTAAAGTATGTGTTATCTAGCTGGCGGCCATCTTAGAATGCTCTAAACTACCTTATTGCTAACTGCATAGGAAAGCAGTTTTCAGTTGTACTAGAAGATTTGGCTGGCCTGGCTCCTACACTTTAACAGCCCTCAAAGCTTTTGGTGCAATGAAAGAAGTCTTAAATCCTGTAGTAAAATCTGAACAATGCCACATACAACATACAAAATTTCAGTCTTTGCACTCTAAACAAAGCCTTTTTTGGCTTTTAAGTAAATTAATCACATTCAAAGAAACTATATAGGATCACAGGAGTTGCAAGACAAGTAAGGCAAGAGATGACTTGTGGGGAGGTCCCAGCACTGAGCTTTGGGATGCTCATCTAATTCGTTTTTTACTTTCTGAAGTGAGATCTGCCACCTTAATCATGTGGTTCTATCTTTCAGACAATTTGCAATCTATCAAATTATGATGCAAGAGTATTTTCTTTGTTTAATTTCTTTAAATGTTTAGGTGTTTTAATCCTGTCACAGGAATGGACCACATTCCAAAGTCAGGGCATACTAAAAGTTCATTAAATCAGATTTGCTTCAATCATTGATGCAAGAGAAGAGTGCTCTCTCTCAGCACCTGCAATGTACTTAGAATTTCCTCTTTCTAACTATGTGGCTGTGTGTACCAGTAGCATCTTTACATATGCTTCCAGTTGCTCCTATTACCACTGGGGCAATCTGGGTACCGTTATTCTATATTGTTTTAGCTTCTGCTTCCATGTCTTGGTATTTTTTGCTACAGTCACTGGGTGTAGAACTTTTGATAACCATTTTTTTTGGTCTTTCTTCAGATACAACATCTGGTGTCTTTGCTTTTGCCTTATTAGGTGTTTGTATTGGATGATCCTATGTGATTAAGACTTCTTAGCAATCCTTTGTGGTCCAGTTTATTTACAATGCCTGTGTGAAGTATAATGTCAGACTCTGAACAAACCGAGGTATGTTGTATAGACTAAATGATCCATACCCATTGTCTCTGAGATCTTTTTAAGAAATTTACTAAATTAAGTGGAAAACTTATGTGGTTCCAGTTGTGTGAGGTCACGAACATCATAGTTTATTAAGTCAAAGACAATATTTTCCAAGGCTTGCAAAGTAGGCTAGTTAAACAAGGAGTCTATAGTTCTTATGATTTGTGGTATGCCCCCCCTCTGTGATCTTTTTAAGAAATTTACTAAATTAAGTGGAAAACTTTTGTGGTTCCAGTTGTGTGAGGTCACAAACATCACAGTTTACTAAGTCAGAGACAATATTTTCCAAGGCTTTGCAAAGTAGGCGAGTTAAACAGAGGAGTCTATAATTATTACAATCTGTGGTACACCCCCTCTGTGATCTTTTTAAGAAATTTACTAAATTAAGTGGAAAACTTTTGTGGTTCCAGTTGTGTGAGGTCACAAACATCATAGTTTACTAAGTCAGAGACAATATTTTCCAAGGCCTTGCAAACTAGGCTAGTTAAACAGAGAAGTCTATAGTTCTTAGGCTCTGTGGTACACTCCCCCTTTTGAAGGATTATTACAAGGGGCCTACGTTGTGGCTATGCCTTAAGATAAACTAGTGCAGAAGGGGGTTCAGTAATGGGCATGCTTGGCACTCTTTCTTAGGAAAACAGGTAAATTGTCTATGCTCACAAATGATGTGCTTTTGGTTTAGTCAGGAGCTGTTCCATGAGAATCTTAGGGGGTGTATGGAGCTCTAAGATCTGTAGATTTTCAGGGATGGATTCTGAGGTAAAGTTAACACTAAAATTTGTCTGCAAGCAATTTAGCTATAGCTTTAGGGTCAGTGCAGATAAATCCATTTAGAATTAGTTCAGTACACTGTGGGATGTCATTTCTCAATTTTCTAATGTCATTCAATAATCATTTTAGTTATCCTCAGCTTCCAATGCTGGCTTTAATTCATGTTTAGTTTAAACCTTCCTTGTGTTTGTTTTTAGTTCTTTGCTGACCTTTCTTATAGGATCTTTAATTTGGGCAAATTTTCAACTTGCTACAGGACTTAAAAAAAAATAGAGGGCTTATTTATGCTGGTGGACCACCAAGGCGGCTTATTTTTAAATTTCCCATTACATCTGGTGCTAGTGGGGGGCTACTAGGTATATGCAGTTATACAGGTGTAAGTTGAACTCAGCTGCATACATGGCAGATTAGCTGCGTAGGGGCTGGAGAAATTACAATTAAACTTAGGAGAGTTCATCATATAATTTAAGCAGGTTTTTATGTTTACAGTCTACAGATCTGGAATTGTTACAAAGGTGGATTTTGCAACTTTAAAGGAAAGGGTTACTAATTTGTGACCTGACTTAACCAAAGGAGGAGATACTATAGGTATGGTACACTTGTGGACTATGTTGGTAAAGACTAGGTCCAGAATGTCCTAACCCCTTTTCTGCTGGTTAATGGTTTTTCTAGGAAAGTGGCATTTATTAGGTCTAGGAACCTTTGGCTCCAGTTTTTAAGTTGTGGGTATACTAGTTATCTAAGGATAACTGAAATCTCTCAGCATAATGACATTTTTCATTAAGGAATACATTTATTTTCTGCTTTACAAATCTCCCCTGTTCACCACAATACAGTTAGAATTCAATCTTGAACTTTATTGAGTCTTAAAATTAACCAACATGTCTGATATAACCTGTTTCAGATCTCACACCAGGTACCAAAAAATAACTAATACAGCAAAAATAAATAAAAAAGAACGCACCACAGCAACAGCAAAAAAAAAAAAAAAAAAAAACCTCTTTACTGCATAAAATCTGGTGCCTTGGCACAACCTTTATACCCTTTGAAGGCTGTGTTCATGTACCAGAGTTTTATGTATTAAAGATTTTTTTTATTTTTGCTACAATTTGCCCATTTTATTTTTCTGAATTTCAATGAGAAATTAATATCATTCTTTTCTTCCACAACATATAAAAAGAATAAACATTTCACTTTTATATAGAAATTATACATAAATGTGCATTCTTTGTAGCCAGAAATCACATTATGCATTTAAGTTTTTGATACACAATTTATAGCAATTTTACTTTTTTATTCTAAAAAACTGAAAGCTGTACTATTATTTTTAACTGACTCTTTACAAATGTTGCGGTCTGTCAACTTCAAAAAGCTATTCTATGTTGATTTTGACCCTAACATCAAATTATAGTGCCTCTCTGCTACTTTGCAATATTCTTATGAAATTCTCAGGACAAGATACTTGGATGCCTTGCCTTATATTGAGGACTACATGTTCTAAAAGCAATTAGGGAAAGCAAAGAACAGAATCTCAAATATGTGCATGCCTGTCAGAACAAGTAAAATATATATTGCTACAGCATTTAAAATCACAGAAAATATCTAAAATTCAGAAACATATTAATACTCTACACAAGCCTGTCTGTAGTAGGATTGCTCAGTGCATTTTGCCAGAGCAACCCAGAAACCACTGCAGTGCTACAGAGGTAAAAAAGCTCTGATCCATAGCACTACACTGGTCACACTCACAAAAGATGCATGCAAATGCAGCAGTCCAAGGGTGTGGCTAATGTTATTTTGCCAAGTGTGTTTCCCAGAAATATTCACCAGGATTAGAACAGTGAAGTACAGCAATTGAAAGAATAACTATCGCACTATTTAACAAGTGAAGCGAATAAAGTGTATACCATTTTTCGAAGGTGTACAATGACTCATTCCTATGCAAAGGCCAAGGCTATTAGCATTACAGCAGGCATGTTCTGCAAAGCTGTGTGTGTGTGTGTCTGTGTGTGTGTGTGTGTGTGTGTGTGTGTGTGTGTGTGTGTGTGTGTGTGTGTGAAACTTCATCGGTTTGTGGTGAGTGTTCATGAGTGTCAGTATGTGTTTCTGTTTGCACATGCCTGAGCAACTTCAATGCATGGGTTGGTAGGGGAACACCAATGTGGCTACCTATAACAGTACAGTGTTGACTGAGAGACATGACAACGAGGTACTAATGAGGAGCCTGTAAATTGAGCATTATTCCAAATCACATTATATTAACATCAGTGTTATCCAAATAGTGCTGGTGGCAGGCAGCAGTGATTTTTATGAATCCCAGCCAATATCACCTTTCTGACAAAAACAGATTTTTATTGGTTGTCATTTCATGAAAACACAATAATGATGAGGTTCACATGCATAGTGAGTTTGTCAGCCGGATAAATGCAAAGTGGACATGTCTGTTGTGAAATGAATAAAGAGAATCCAAATGGCACTACTGCTGGCACCTAGCTACAGAATACCATATTTCTGAAACCATATGAAAAAGGGCAAATTTCTAAGAATAAAATATCGTGCCCTACCACTAAACAATACATTTAGCTAATGGGTCCATGTACTAAAACACTTAACTTTATTTTCAAGTAACATACTTTACTGCATATGACATTATATTGTGCAAGTAATTGCACTTCTGGTGACAAACTTCCTTATTCACCAAAATATAAAGATTTTGAATTTTGATGTAATAATGATTTAAGAAAGATGTTTCATAGACCAGTTAAGTACTGTACTCTGCATATTAAGCAAAACTCATATGTAACACCCCCAACAGAAATAGAGTGTAATGCAAAATGGCTAATGGCATTATTGAAGGCCTATGGACCCAACCCGTGCATTTGTCATTTATTTAAAAAATGTCATGTCAGTCCTCCTTTCTAGTTTTATTACAAAATTTTCAGGAAATAATAATACATTTAACTGTAAAATGCACCTGAGACTATTATTCTACAATTAGGGGTTTCAATGCAGCACAACAATGAATTTGACCACATTACTTTAGCTAATTCAAACCAAGGCATTTTAGCTATGACATCATACAAATAAAAAAATCCTTTTTATGTTCAAATATATGAGATTGTTATTTCTGATGTAATAGCATAGTAAGGATGTAGTACAGTTAGACATTGCTAACAGAAATCATATACAAGATCCCAGTGGAAAAAAGTACAATGTAAATTATCAAATAATAACAGTGAAGACCTATGAATACCACATCTGACATGGCCATACAACCCCCCCCCCACCCCCCCCCGCCAAGATTTCATTGCAAACCTTCAGGAAGCAACATCAGGATACTCTGCTACAAAATATACACAAAACTGCTAAGACAAACTCATGTAGGGAGAACCAGAATTTGCCAGTGTTTTCAGTGGTAGAACACTGAGGTTTCTCAGTCCCTCAGAAAATATTATGAGCAAAAAAAAAAAAAGAAAATATTATGAGCTGTTACATAAGGAATTTCCAGAACCTTCACTCATTCTCCCAGTTTTGTTACAACTGGAGGATGCCTGCAATTTTCCTGATAGTCAGTCTGCTGTCCCTAAAAAGGCATATTAAACATAAAGCTTCTCAATAAAAAATTAAGTTTTTGTACACTCTTCCCAAATCTGATTCCGTAGCTATAACTTTAGTAAATCCTACTGCTGCTAAACAGTAGGTTAATGCCAGTCCTGCTCTTTCTAACAGGGATGGGAAGATTTTTGAAAAGTATGCTTCTGCAACTTTGATTTTCAAAATTTTAAATTGTCAGGCTCATGTCTTAAGGTTTATTCTGACTAATTGTGAAAGTATGAGAAATGTTTTGTCTGCGGTTTCTTCTCATGAGGAAAAAATCTGCTTTAAATTTAGTTTCTTCCATTGTACAAGTTATTTACAATCTGTGTATGATTCAGTTGATACTTCCTCCAGGGCTATGGTCACTGGTACTATTTTGAGGAGGTTTACTTGGTTGTGTTCTCAGAACCTTCCAGGTAATGTCAAAATGAGATTATAAATTTTACTTTGGATAGAGATTTAGTTTTTAGCTCCCCTGCTATAGAGTTTATACAAATGTGTGATGAAAGGGATAAAGTGTTTCAGGGAATCTTAAGATATTTCAGGCCTCATTTTCCATATTTTCTAAAAGATTTTCTGACCCCCCCCCCACCATCCAATTTTGGGAAAAAAATAAACAGTGTAAAATAAATGCTGGTAAACAGATGTTTAAGAAGAAATAGTAGGGGGTTCCAAAAAGAACTCAGGAACGATAAAAACAAAGGGCAATCTAATAAGTCAGAATGACTATTTAAATGACCTTGCCCCCACCCCCACCCTGACAGTTTATGTTTCCTTCCAGAAAGTCTGAATCGTTACTTTTCTCTTTGGCAATATATACACTCAGACAAGTGGGAGCCGAAAGTCATTCAGGTTACAGATCTCAGTGTGAAGAAATCTCTCCTTTCCATGGGGAATTTCCTCATCCACTGGACTAAGACTCCTTTGTTTCCCCCTGTCTTTCAACATGTGATGTCAAGGGAGTGATAAAACCAGCTCCTCCTTCCCAGCTGGAAAGGTTTTTATTCAGGGATGTTTTTAGTGATAAAGAAAGAAGATGCTTGGAGACCAGTTCTGGATCTTTCTTTCTAAAAACCTGTTTGTGATCGTGGCCAAATTCAAAATGCAGTCACATCACAGCCTGTTACCTCTTCTTCCTGATTTAGGTTTCCTAGTAACACTAGATTCAAATACTTGTAAATTCTCAATTCATTCAGACTTAAGGTGTTTCTTATGGTTCTGTGTGTGTAGATCACATTATCAGTTCTCTGCCTTACCCTTTGGACTATCCACTGCATCAGGAGTGTTCACAAATTGTTTTGCTCCAGTTGTAGCTCACTGCAAGTTACAGGGTCATTCATATGTTTCCATATTTAAATGACTTGCTTATCTTTGCAGAGTATTTTTCAAAATATCAGGAATCGCTCTCATGGTTGTGAGCTCTTGTACACAAGCTGGAATTTCAAGAGAACATTTAAATGTCTTTTTTGACTCCTATACACAGGATTGTGTTCCTGAAGGGATGTCATCTAGAAACCTTAGTTCAAAAAGCTTTTCTTCTCCAGAAAAAAAATACAGCTGTATCCAGATCTATTCATAAGGTATTCAACTTAGACCAGCCACTGTGAGAGAATACCTCAGGATTTTGGGTCTCATGGCATTGATGATTCTCCTGATATCCCTGGCAAGACTCCATATAAGAAAACTACAACAGCATCTGAAGTCTCTTTGATACAGCACCAACATCCTTTGTCTTTTCAAATCCCAGTGCTGAAGTTTGTCAAAAGAGAAACCACTTGGAGTACACAGCAAATTTCCTTAAATCCAAGTCTTCCCTTCTTCATCCCTGTTCTAAAGCAGATAAATCAAAAAAGCAGCTTCAGGATAAAGGTGCCTGGATGTATATCATAAGAACAAATCTCCTTCAGCAAACCACCAAGAACCACCACAACTGTAAAATCATCAATCCTTTATTCAAGACAATATTAAAAACAATATTGTAAGCACTTTCGGGTATAAACCATACCCTTCTTTAGACATATTGCCAGTAACTTCCATTAAGCACTTAAATAACAAAAAAGGGCGCCAAATCCAATTACAATAATATTATGGGTCTGTGTAAATATTCCTTATTCCACCATGTTAACATGTTTTTACATTTTATATATACATATTTATATATTTTTATATTGAATTGTAGTTTTAGGAGAGTTTTTTGACAATTATGTGTTTTTACTGCCATCTTATGGTAGAAATAATAGGTTAGGGAACATCAGGAATTATACAGAGAAAGAGGAAACCAGATGGATTATTAGAATGCAATCAGATAAGGGGAAAGGCCTGAATGATAGGGTGTCCATTAAACCCTTTTTGAGACAGACCCTTGAAACATTGATACATTTCTTGACAAATATATTTACATTTTCATCTAGAAAAAAGCATAGGTTTGTATTGGGAATGTATATTATTTTAAATGTATAAAGAATGCATTAACATTTAGGCTAGGTTATAAATATGTAGTTGATGTGCATGTAAGATATGTTTTACATTATATATATATATATATATATATATATATATATATATATATATATTATATTGAATTGTAGGTTTTAGGAGAGTTTTTTGACAATTATGTGTTTTTACAGCCATCTTATGGTGGAATAAGAAATATTTACACAGACCCATAATATTATTGTAATTGGATTTGGTGCCTTTTTTGTTATTTAAGTGCTTAATGGAAGTTACTGGCTATATGTCTGAAGAAGGGTATGGTTTATACCCAAAAGCACTTACAATATTGTTTTTAATATTGTCTTGAATAAAGGATTGACGATTTTACAGCTGTGGTGGTTCTTTGCTGAAGGAGAACTGTTCCAAAGCAGGCAGTCACTACACATGCATAGGATTATGTTTGGGAAACAGTGCCAAGAGGGATACAAGTGCAGGATGTGTTTGGAAACCAAAGACAGACGCAAGAGCATAAATATAAAATAATTGCTTACTCTTAACCAGGCATTCAACTCTCTGAATAATCTTTGGTCTCCAGGACCTTTTCAAGTTGTTACAGACAATACCACAGACAAGTGGTAGATCAATAAGTAAGGGGGAATCAGGTTGTACCAACTTTGCAGACCAGCCATGTTAGCTTGGGATATAGCTTCACAGCATAATCTCACTCTACAGGCATCCCATATTCTGTCAGAGCAAAATGGTGTGGCAGACCCTGACGAATAGAAACTAGATCAGGGAGTTTTCAAGATTTGATCCATCTGTGAGGAGTTCCTCAAGTAGACCTATCTGCCTCCTCTCTGAACAATCAGCTGGCAAGATTCTGCTCCAGGCTCCATGCAAGAAGGGCATGAAAGTCAAATGCCGCATCCTTTCCTTGAACAAAACTATTCCTGTATACTTTTCCACCATTTCCACTGATACACAGGATACTTCTAAAGATTCAGAAGGAATCCCCCAACATCATTGTGGTGACCTCCTTCCGGACCAGCCAACAGCGGTTCTCCCTTCTTTTGGAAATGGCCAGGGCCAATTACCGCAAGCTTCCTCACATAATGGATCTACTCACACAAGTCTGATACACCTTGCCCCTATCAACTTCAACTGACTTCCTGGATAATAGGGTCTTAATTCACTTTAGGCACCTGTTTACTGAAGACACACATAAGGTATTAATGGAGGCATGAAAGCCTGCTACTAGAAAATCATATATTAGCAAATGGAAAAGCATTTCTAGTTGGTATCAGCAACATCTAGCACCCATTCAGGAATAGTTGTTCTCTGGTATTACAATATTTGTTTGAGTTACAATCTTATGGCTTTTCTTAGTTTTCCATCAGGGTTCATTTATAGGCCATTTCAGCATGTCTGCCTGTGGATTCTCCTCTTTCAATGCATTTGCATATCAACATGTTTTTGAAAGGGGTTTTGCATAAGTGGACTTCAAGAAAAACAGTAGATCCACTTTGGGATCTTAACTTTGTGCTATAGAAATTAACACTTGCTCTATTTAAACAAGCTAATCTGGTTGACTTGAGGTTCTTACCATGGAAAACAGTTTTACTGACTTCTCTGACTTCTTCAAGAAGAATTCAGATTTGAAAACTGTTATAGTGAGCCAACCCTGTCTCATTTTCCACAGAGACAGTGATTATTTTCAAACAAATCCTTCTTTTATGCCTAAAGTGGTATTACAGTTTATTTTAAGCCAAATTACCCATCTTCCCATTTTTTTTATTGAACATAAAAATGAGGGAGGAAAGGATACTCCATAAAATGGATGTCCAAATACAACTCAGGTACTACTGCAACATAGCTAAACCTTTCAGATCTTTGGATTGACTGTTAATTTCTTGTGAAGGTAAGAAAAAGGGACAGCCCATGACAAAACAAGACTACTTACAAATTACTGTCTAAGGCTATTACATTTTATTATACTCAACAACAAAACTGCTCTGACAGGGTCAAGGCCCACTCTACCAGGGTCTTGGCTTCACCTACGGCTTTTTGGATAGGGTTGAATTCTAGGAAATATTCTAGAAGCAGCAGCTTGTTCCTCTACAAAAACATTTACAAGACATTACAAACTTGGCTCCTTCTCTAGGACTAGATCAGGCTTTGCTAGGACAATTCTTCAAGGGCTCCTGGACCCTTCCCCTTCCACTTCACAAATCTAGTAAGCTAGGGTAATGTACCTATATAGCTAAGGCTACTGCAGCAGTGAACAATATGATGAACATAGTACAGTTTTGTGAGCAAACTTACCATAACATTAGACATTTGCATGATCACAGCTGCAATAGCAGCTCCCTTCCTCCATCCCACTTGCTTCTTGATGTGCTGTTTGTGCTATGGTGTAAATAATTATTCTTGTTGTTCCTAGGATTGCCCTCTCAGGGCTCAACCTCCCGCTGTCTGTTTGCATAAAACTTTCTGAAAGGCTTAACAGCCAAACCTGTCCTTTTAGTCTGCTTAGCTCAAGCTGCCTGATGATTTGGGTACGTGGAAGGTGCCCTGAAGCTTTGAAAGCTGGACAGCTATTATATAATTGACAGGATATAACCCATATAGCTAAGGCTACTGCAGTAGTGATCATCTGAACATATACTGACATGGTAAGTTTACTTACACTACTGTACTTTTATTAGACATGGAAGAAGGGTCTGACTGTACAGGAACTGGCAGGGCAGACTGCATGACCTGAAGAGCTTTCAGAAACCCTTGGCCAGTTTGAAACAGTCCTCCTGGACTACATAGAAGCTTGACATTTACAAAGGCTTTACTGAAGACCTTCTACATACAAAATGAATGGTTCTGTTGCTGGGCCACTGCTTTATATCTTACTAACAGCAGCCAATTAGTGTGGTGATTATGCTAATGAAGCCAGTTAGTGGCACTGTTTTTGAAGCACTGCATTTGTACAACATATTATCATTAGCTGATGGTACTATGTGGATAAAAAGCAGTAAACACAACACATGTGACCTGTATGCTCATGTGCACAGCATGCAGACACTTCTGCCAAGGTGCAGAACTACAGTCATATTGTAGTGCAACGTTTAGGCTATATAGGTTGTTCCTTGCCAAGGAAACAGCCACCACCCTGCCTCAAAAAGCTCTGGCTCCCACACACACACCATTAGTCTGACTGCTGACTGGCTAACTCCAAGGAAGGAAATCAGTACTCAGAGGGAAGATTACTTCAGGAGTTTCTTGCCCATACAAGGAGAGAAAAGCCTAACAACCCTAAATCAAGCAACCAATAACAGTAAAACATATAAAGTAGAAACAAATGCAGCTCTGCTTTACATCCCATCTACAACAACATATGAGAGTAGGGGGTTGAAGGCTGGGTGCATTTACTGTAGCAGTCAGGTATGTGAACATTTACTGTTATGGGTGAGTGCAACTTACACAAATGTACTGTTCATCATTCCCTCTGCTGCATTTCCAAAGCCTATCCAACCTACGAGGAGGAAGGATATGGATCAAGTGGCTCCTGGAGAATGGTCCTAGCAAAGCCATACCTGGACCTAGAAAAGGAAACCAGTTTATAATGCTTTGTAAAAGGCTGCACACAGGGCTGTGTAGCTGCCACTAGAATGCTTCTAGAGTCCACTCCTTTCCAGAATTCCACATAAGAACATAAGACTCTAGTAGAATGTGCCTTAATACAGCCTGGAATGCATTTGCCATTCCAGAATTCCACATAAGAAGATAAGACTCTAGTAGAATTTGCCTACATACAGCCTGGAATGTATTTGCCATAATGGGGAAAAACAAAATAGAAATTACGTACTTACCATAACTTGGCATCTATGTTGTCCATTTTCATTCTTTCTCACTGATGGTTTCATGTCCGATATCGGATCCAACTCGGCTGCATTCCAAGACTTCTAGATTTGAGTCTCAAGCTCCTCCTTCTTCCCATAATGCATCATACCTTCACCAGCTCCCTTTATCGAGTTTTCTGCCCCATTGCACAAAACACACAGGAACATGACAGAAGAAAAAGTAGTAGTTTGGTGCCCAAACCTAGAACCTATAGCTTCCAAAGTCTTCTAGGTAACTTCTCAAAGAGACAAGGCCAAGGGATGGTTGGGAGGGTCATGAGGAAAAATAAAAATAGACAGCACAGATGCCAAGTTACAGTAAGTACGTAACTTCTGTATCTCATGTTGTCCTTTTCATTCCTCCTCACTGATGGGTCAGAGTCACCAGCTATGTAACTCTTGGGTGTCCCCCAAAGAAGGCTATGCCTGAGAACTGTCAAGCCAAAAGAAGTCCTGCTTCTGGAGATAATGTCCAATTTGTAGTGTGAGACAAAGGTATGAGTCTTTGACCAAGTGGTTGCAGCAGAGACTTCATTAATTGAGGCTCTAAAAGAAAATGCAGATGAAGTAGCCATAGATCTGGTAGAGTGGGCATTTGGAGGTTGAGGCAACTGAATACCTTTTGGGGACTAAATGTGAGAAATACAATCACTAATCCATTTGGCTAAGGTAATTGTGAAAACTGCTTGACCTAAACTATTTGGTGAGAAGGATACAAACAGTTGATCAGACTTTCCGTACCTCTTTGTTCTATGAAGATAAAAATGCAATTGTCTAAGAACATCAAGGAGATGCAAAATATATTCACTTTTATTAGAAAAGTTGGGGAAGAAAACTGGCGATTGAATTGATTGATTAATATTTGATTCTGTGGCTACTTGAGGCATGAAGAAAGGGTTAGTTTGTAAAGATACTCTGTCTTTATGGAATATGATATAAGGAGGTTTGGCTGATAAGGCTTGAGGTTTGGATACTCTCTTAGCTGAAGTAATGACTACCAGAAGAATTGTCTTCTGTGAAACAAATTTCATGTCACAACTGTCAGGTGGTTCAAAGGGCTTTTGAGTAAGGCCTTGAAGAACAATTGCAAGATCCCAAGGGGGGAAGGGTCTTTTACTGAAAGGTCTAAGTAGAAAGATGCTCTTCATGAAAGCTTTACATAATTATAAGTAGAAAGAGAGGATGATCCCTCTCTAGTATGAAAATTAGATATAGCAGCTAGTTGAAGCTTTACAGTAGAAAAACTGGCTCCAGGTTGAAAAAGAGTACTAAAAAAAGGAGAATGGCTAAGGTTTGAGCTAAGAGAGGGTCCATATTCTCCTTAGAAGCCCACATGGAAAACCTCTTCCACTTCCTGTTACTGACCTTTTTAAGTAGAGGCCTTTTGAGAAGCCAAAACTAGGTCACGTACTCGAGGGGCAAGACTGGATTTTCGTACAATTACTGGAAGTGGGGAAACCAAGCAGTCAGTCTGTGGGTATGAAGATTGGGGTGCTGATGTTCGGATGGGTGAGTAATGAGGTCCTGTCTGGGATCAAGTATTCATGGGGGATACTTGAGTTGAGACCATAGAAAATGGAACCATACCTGAGGAGGCCAGAAGGGGGCCATGAAGATTACAGAGCTTTTCAACCTGCTGGCTTTCTGTAGAAATTTTGGGATCAACGGTAGAGGGGGTAAGCATAAAGGAGACCCAGGGACCAATCGTGGACTAGAGCATTCCTCGGTGACTCTCTCTTCACGGGATCAGAGCAAAGTACTTGTTGCACTTGTTTACGGGACAAGCAAGAAGTTTGCAACAACTCTGGCCCCAACGGCTGAAAATCTTGTCCGCTACTGATTGTTGGAGGGACCACTTGTTAGGAGTCAGAATGGACCTGCTGAGCCTGTATGCCAGTGTGTTGTTTTTCCCCAGAATGTGCATTGCAATTAGAAAGTGGTTTGAAGAGATCGCCCATTCTCAAACTCTCATGGCCTCTCAGCATAATAAGTAGGACCAGGTACCTCCTTGTTTGTTTATGTACAAGACCACTGACATGTTGTCCGTATGTATATCAATAGTTCCCAGAGGGAAAATATCCTGAAAGACTTGCAATGTTAGAAGGACTGCTCTCTTCTTGAGGACATTGACATGCAACTTGTTCTCAGAGGGGGAACCACGTGCCTTGGATCTTTCCTTGTAATGCCCCCCACCCCAAATGGGAAGAGTCCATGGTCAACATGGCTATGGGGGGGGGGGGACAGCCTGCCCAGATACAGGTCGTTTGACTGTATCCACCATTTGAGATAACGTCTGCAGGTTGAAGTCAGTTTAATGGGAGCAGATAAATGCTAGTAAAGAATCCACTGTAGAACCCACATAAAAAATCTTGCTAAGGGATCTAGACCCCCAGTTCTCTGAGTATTAACCTTGCTGGGAGGGAAGGAAGATCTAGTAAGTCCTGAACTTGTTGTCTCAAGAATATTATGTGATGTAGAGGTAAAGAGGCCACTTGTGTTATAGTATTGAGCTGTGTTCCTATAAATTCTAGATTTTGTACAGGAGCCAGATTTCATTTTGTCAGATTTATTGTAATACCAAGGGAATCAGAGATCTGAACTAAGTAATCTCTGGTTTCTAGTAGCTGATGCCTCGTTGGTGCAGTAAGGAGTCAATCGTCTAGATATGGAAACACCTGGAATCCCTTTAGCCTCAGATGAACTGCTGCTATAAGTGCCATACACTTGGTAAACATCCGGGGGGCTGTGATGAGTTCAAAGAACAGTGCTCTGAACTGGTAATCACTGGCTCCCAGCTGAAAGCACAGGTGTCTTCTGTACCGTCTGTCCATTCTGTTAACCTAGTACACGTCCTTGAGATCTATGGAGCACATCTAATCATCCTTGCATAGAAGTGGCAGAATGGACAGGACCATAACCATCTGGAACTCTGACTTCTTAACATACTGATTTAGGTTGCTGAAATCCAGAATTGGTCTTAGGTCCCCTGTTTTTTTGGCATCAAAAAGAAGCATGAATAAGTTCCAAATCCTCTTTGCTTGGTTGGGACCTCCTGAATGACTCGTTTTTGTAAAAGTTTTTGAATTTCTTGAACTGCATACTCCCTCTGACTGGGTGACACATTGGGGAGTTGCCTCCTGGGACGCACAGGTTTAGGAGAAATGGGAATGTAGTAACCTCTGCATATTATGCTTAGCACCCAGGTATTGTTTGTTATATTTTTCCAGGCATTTAGGTGCAGAGATAGACAACCCCAGACTGCCTCCAAAGATGGACAGTCACGGCAGTGCTTCAAGAGTGCTGATAGGGCTTACTGCGGAAAGGTTCCCTGAAGCACTGATTTTGCAGACCCCCCCCCCCTGCCTCTGGGCAGTGCCTACCATTGAAGCCTTTCCTTCTGTCTCTGGAGGAAATATCTCCGCACAGGTCTTGGAAAGGTGCTTGAGACCTCCTGAACCAAGTTTTCTTCCCTCCTCTCTAATTCCTAGTAAAGTTCCTCTGAGGGGTAGAACACTCGATCCATATGGTGGACAAGGTCTTTTCTTCTTGTTCCCTGTGGGTAAGTGTATCTTTCATCGATGGTCCAAATAATGAGGAAGCATCAAAGGGGAAATTAATGAAAGATGGCTTGAAGGGTTTTGCAAAGCCTCATCCAGGCATGTTTACTGATGGCTATGCCTGCACTATCTGCTTGTGAAGTGATTAGACTTTCCACATATGTGAAATCAACCTCATTGAGGAACTGGCAAGGGAAGATAGAGTTACCAGATAGGAAGAAACCTTCTTGAGGTCCTCCTCTGACATGGTCTCTGCAAGAGAGTTGGTTAGCTGCTTAACCATGTCTCTTTGCAATACGGTGAAGTGTGCCATATAGTTTAATGACCTCAGTGCAAAAGTAGCTGAGGTGTAAACATACTTTCCATGTCTGTCTGTCACCATTGCCCTGGACTCCTTGTTTGGTGGATGGACAGTGGAGCTTTATTTAGCTAGCTCCTTTTTCATGTCTGCTGACACAAAAATGTTATCAGCTGGGATGCCATTACCCTAGTGCAAATGGTCAGAGGGTGGACTGAGGAACCTATCAGGATGCTTAGGTATAGGCGTGGCCATGTCCAGTTCCTTCCAAGCCCAGTGAGAAACTAAATCTATGCGCTCATCCGCGGGGGGGGGGGGGGGGTCATCCAAGATGTAGATGGGCCTGCAGGAACACTGACTCCTAAGAAGAAGGAGGTTGGGAGGACCAGTCACCTATCTGCCTTACGAGTTCTAGGATGTCTCCAAAGGAAACACTGTCAGATGGTGATCAGGGACATCTTTCTACCACATCAAAACTGGTGTCCTCAATGAGGGACTCCATGGGGGAGTCTACGTGCCTCCTCTTGCACTTTTTCTTTCAAAGGACCGCCTTCATGGGGTGTTCCAAGGAAGTATCGGAAGAAAGGAGGAGTCTCTGGGGGGAAGTGGTCTTGAGACTCCTTGGGTTAGGATGACCTATGGCAGAACTGATGGGCTCAGTGCTCAGGCCATAAGAGGGTTAGGGAGGATCCAAGGTATGAGGAGACAGTTCTCTGATTCTAGAGAGACCTTTCTGCAACCTGGAAGGCCGACAGACCCAGGAGACCCCTCTCCTCTCCCTCGGAGTCGAAGTGACCAGAAGGGAGAGAACAGAGCCAGCACCAAATTTCAGGCCTCCAGACAGAATTGGACCCGAGCTGTCAAGAGCAGAGACTCCCAAGAAGAAGGGACGGATCCAACAATCTCAGAGCCGAAGCCAAACCCTGGAGCTGGTGCCAACAACTCAGCACTGAGACCAGCTCTAATCCAACAAATTTAGAGCAGGGCTGGTCAGGGGCATAGACGGAGTAGAAGAAGGGAGCTTCCTCGCATCCGACACTAACTCTCATAGGTATCCCAGATCCTGGGGTTCCAAAACCACAGGTAGAATCAAAAAAGGAGTCTGTAAAGTATGTGACGGAGCGCTCAAAGATCCAAAATGGGACGGAAATGGCAAGACCCACTCCCCCATGTAGATTTGAGCTCTGAGAAACTTCTGCATCATCCTGTCCATATCAGCATCTGTCAAGCTTCAATAAGACCTACAAGAGGAAGCTGAAGAAGGGTGCTTGGATATACTCAGTGTCTGCATAATCTTGGAAGGGGGAGCCAGGGAGTTTCATATGAAATACTGGCGTATGGTTTCTAACTGTCAGATGCGAAGCCTTAGGATCTGAGGTGGGGGTACTTGGACTCTGGGAGCCTGAAATTACTATAGGTCCTGTCAGATATGAGGAAGCTGTGGGATCTGAGGATGACTTGTCTTTTATTGGATCCAAAATTTTTTGCTTCTTTTCAGTTGGCTCAGATAAAGCCATCAGGGAAGCAGAGAAAGCTCGCCTTTTGAGGCCTTTTGAGCCTGAAAGCTTGGGGTGGGGTGGGGGGGGGGGGCCGAGCACCAACAGAAGGAGAAGATGCTGGCAAAAGCCCTTTTAATATAAGTTTATTCTGTCTATCAGATGAGGCCCTTGGATTAAAGGCCTCACACACAGCACAGTCATCAGTAAGGTGTCCTGGCCCTAAACAGTAGACACATTTCTTGTGAACATCTGAATTGGGTATTTTATGCCTACAAGAAGTATATCTCTTAAATCCTGTCAACTTCTCCAATATTTTTATTATCTGCAACAGTGAGATACTAAGAGAGAGAGAGACTGTAATAGGCAAACACACACACAGTACACACACACACAAACACACACACACACACACACACACACACTGAAACCCAGCAACAGCTGTAATTGTAACAACTATAAACTATTAACTCTAAACTACTAACAAGTTATAAGGAAATGATTTTATTTTTTTATAAGTTTTGAAAGAAGTGCCAATGGCACCAGAAGTAAAGGAAAAAGGAGAGAAGGGCAACAGACCCTGAGGCCTGTGATACTCTAAAAAAAATAAATGGAGGGAGATAAGCAACAACAGTTAAGTAGAAAAGATGAAAATATAACATAACACTAGCTGAATGCTTTGAAGAAAAATGAAGTATAATTGAAGAAATTTGCTTGAGACTCAAGAATCATGTCTGGACTCAATAGTGGTAAACGAGATCTGCGGAGCTAGGGAAGGTATGATGCATTAAGGGAAGAGGGAGAAGCTCAAGACTTGCATCCATTAGTCTTGGAATGCAGCTGAGTTGGATCTGATATCGGATCCAAAACCCGTCAGTGAGGAAGAATGAAAAGGACAATAGCAGATAAAAAAAGCTAAGAACTACCAGCTGGAAATTGTCCATTTATGCACAGAATGTCCTTTTTTGATCTTTGATGATAAATAAATAGCTGGTAAGTTTTTCTAAAGGACTTAGTTCTGTCAAGTTGGTACCTTAGCTACCTATGCACATCCAGAGTATGCAGAATCCTTTCTCCCCATTTTTTTTTTAGGATCTGGGTAGAAAACTGTGAGATTGATGGCTTGACTCAAATTAGACTATGAAACCACTTTGAACATGAATAAGGAGTTTGTTCTTAAACAGATTATATCCCAGTGGGGAATCAGGTAGGGACTCACCCAGCATGAGGGTTTGCAACTCAGATAATCTTCTTGCATGTGCCAGATAAATAATGAATACAGTTTTCCAAGTTAAGAACCTTAAATTAGCTTAATGAGCAAGTTTAAAAGGTGACTTAGTCAACTTTATCAACACAAATTTGACATCTCAAGGAGGAACAACCAGTTTATGAGGAGATCTCAGGTGTAAAACTCCTTTCAGAAACTGTTTCACAATAAACAGAGAAGACAGAGGAAGATCCATTGGCAGACATGCTGAAATGACCATAAGATTAAAGAAAAAGTGTTCAAAGGAAAGTTTCTCTCACAAATATGTGAGCACCAATAGTACAAAATCCCGATGGGCCCTGGTTATTGGTTAGGCACCAACTAAAAAAATAATTTCCACTAACAAACAAAGGATTTCTTAGTAGCAGGTTTTCATGTTCATAGATTATGTTCATAGATTATGTTCATAGATTAGTACTAGGCTAATTGCTCTTGCAAGCCATTTTAAGCCTAGCCACGTATCCCTTGTGAGACTCAAACCCTGCACCTTGTGTTAGTAAGGCAAACGCCTTAACCATTAGGCCACCCTCCCAAGGCCTCCTTTAATACCTGCTGCACATTCTCAAGAAATAAGTGCCTAAAGAGAATTAGAACTGAATCACCCAGGCAGTCAATTGAAGTTAATTGGATACTTGGGTGTATTAAACTCCCTGTCTTGTGAGAGTAGATCCAGTCTGTGAGGAAGCTTGTGCTAACTCCTCAATTTCCTAGCCCTGCTACCTCTTATGATAAGCTACTGTTGCTATATAGCCTTTTCCTAGATCTATCCTACTGTCTTGAAATACAACTCACAGGAATACAGTATTCATAGCTTGCTGAGTTATAGTTCCACTCTATCCTTCTATCCTTTTACTCTACATTACTCAACTACCTTGCCCACTATCCCTACTATCAAGCCCCTTACCACCCACCCTTCTCCACCTAAACTTACCTTAGCAATCCGCTCTCCACTGATTGTTCTCCTAGGATTCACTCCTTCAGTGGCTCTACCCGCTCCGTTCACCCTGCAGGCTCACTCCGCTCCCCTACCCTGCCCCCAAATTCTACCCGCCTCCACTGCTTCTAGATTTATACACCTTAACCACACCCCCCATCTATACAACCTATCACATGCTCCAACCCCTTAAAGTGCTAAAACTCACTTCCCACTAGTCATTACCTTAGTTAAATATCTGTACTCATCCCTGTATAGTAACCTATCAATGACACCCACTACTACCCTTACACACTTGAAGACCTTACTCCTACTCACACTTCTACCTATTTTAGCTATACCTTGCCTACTTACTTTCTATGAACACCTTAACTGCCTAGACTTTTACAACCCCATAAAGCAAACCTCCACACCAACACTTATAATCCCTCATAGCCATAAAAATACATCCTGTCCACCAAAGTACTTATCAGCCAAATTTCATAGATTCACTCACATCACATACTACAGCCCAAGAGCTAGGAAATCCCAGAACCTAATATGTAAGCTTTTAAAACTCACTCTGAGAATACAAGTCCACTCCCTAATAGATGGGGACATGCATCCAAACCCTGGCCCAAATTCTACCACTACCACAGAGCCTAACACCCCAACTTCTACTACTACACACCTGCTTACCAGACCTCCCAACTCTCTCCTGATAGCTCATCTCAATATTCGAAGCATAAATAATAAAGTTGCCCACCTACATGCCCTCATGGATGTACATTAATTTGACATCCTCTGTCTCACTGAAACAAGGCTCAAGCCAGCAATACAAGACTGTGTGGTTATTCCCCCCAGTTATAGTATCCAAAGACTAGACCGTAATGCTAAGAAAGGAGGAGGAGTAGCTATTCTATATAAAACTGGATTACAGGTAACCTCGATAGACTCTAAACCGCCACTAACTAGTAATGCAGAAGTTCTTATTTCCAAGATTCAACTCAACAAATGTAAATTCATTTATATCATTTGTATCTACCTTCCCCCAGGCAACAATATCAGCACCTTAGAGGCTATCCTAAGTTGGCTGTCCACCACCTACCCACAAGAAACCAGAGTACTCGGTGACTTTAGTATAAACTGGAGGTGCTGTACATCTGAGCAGCCTTCTACCCGTATAAACCTACATGGTTTTACTCAAACCACTACATCTCCCACTAGATCCAATAAACTTAATAACAATGACAGCACCCTGGACTGGATTCTTACAAACAGTCATCATCAATCCTACAAAGTAGGGACCCTCCCTAAAGATCTAAGCGACCACTCACTCACCTTCTTAATCAGGTATAAGAGTGACATCCCAAACCCAACTATTTATAAGACTATAAGGTCTAACAAAAATGTTAACCCCGACAGCTTTCAACAAGAACTTATAGCTTGTGACTGGTCAACCCTGAAACACCTACCATTAGAATATGCAGTTAAATACTTTAATTCTAAATTCTTGACCACTCTAGACTACCATGCCCCAACACGCATAATTAGATGTAGGTCTAAACCAGCCCCACGGCACTCCAAAACTACCAAACAAAAAATCCTCCAAAGAAACAAACTCTGGGACAGCTGGCGGACAACTAAATATCCTACAGATCAATTAAAGTACAGACAGTTAAGAAATGAAACCAAAAAAGCCATACTGTCAGATAAAAGAAACTTTTACTGTCACCTTCAACAAACCCACCAAAATAAACCTCAAAAATTCTGGTCTGGCATCAATAAATCTTTACACCCAGGTCATTCAGTCACACCCTCCCTCTCAGGCTTTGATCACAACAACCCCAGCCAAATAGCCAATTATTTTCACACTTTCTTCACAGAACAGAGATCATTCAATCTCTTGCCAATCAGCTATCCCCTGACACTATATCTTCTTCATCTAACATCTATAACAGCCCCCCACTATTTCCATTTCAACCTATTCCTACAACCCTTGTCTGTACCCTTATTCAGAAACTTAAACCTACCATCCTTTCTGCAGACTTACTACCTGTAGAATACCTGCATAAAGCTGCTAAAGCTATAGCCTACCCCATATCAATCCTCATTAACAGAACTATTTCTTTAGGAACTATCCCATCAATCTGGAAAATTTCATATATTATCCCCCTGCATGAAGGTGGTAATTCCAAAGATTTATCTAACTACAGGCCTATAGCCATATTATCCCCATTGGCAAAAATCATGGAGAAGTGCATTCATAAGCAGCTATTAAACCACCTACTAGAAAACAACTTACTAGCTATCTGCCAACATGGCTTCAGACCATTTCATAGCACTACCTCTGCTCTGTTATCCTTCACCGACTGCATTAATAAAAATTGTAATAATGACACTCTATCCTCAGCCCTCTTTATCGATCTGTCAAAAGCCTTTGATTTGGTCAACCACCAGCTACTCATAAACATACTTAAAAACCTGTCACTGGACCCACTACCTATACAGTGGTTCCAATCCTGCCTAAATAACAGGCAACAGGCTGTACTATGAAAGAATAACTTGTCTTCCCACCTCCCAATTACCCTTGGTGTCTCTCAAGACTCCATACTGGGTCCTCTCCTCTTCTCTATCTTTACAAACGACCTACAATCTGTAATACCTCAAGCTACCTGTATCCAATATGCGGATGATTCCACGTTAATATGCTCAGCCACTTCACCATCACAACTACAGTCCCTAACTCAAAACGTGTTTAGCACAGTAGAGAAATGGCTCCTTCACCAATGTCTCATCCTGACCCAAGAAAACAAAAATGCTATTTTTCACTCCCACCCGCAGAGCCTCCCCACTGAACTTCAATGATACATCTAGCAATGGTACTACCATATTTCCTGATTCTACCACAAAACTACTTGGTGTACTAATTAATAATAACCTTACCTTTGAGCCCCATATTAACAACACTATAAAAACAGTAAACAAAAAACTAGGTTCCCTCTGCAGGATCAAACCCTTTCTGACTCCACTAGCCAGGACTACTATTGCCTGTACCCAGTTAATCTCAACCCTACTATACGCATCCCCTATCTATACTAAACTATGTAAAAGCAATATGAACAAGCTGGCTATCTCCTACAATAATATTGCCAGATTTGCAACTGGGTCAATATACAGAACCCATCATTGCAACAATCTTAATCAACTAGGATGGTTAGAGTTGTCAAATCTAATTCTACTGAATCAACTAATAGTGTCCCATAAGATCCTGTATCAACCTTCAAATACTCCCATAATCACTAACCTAATCACCCCCTACAATAATCTAAAGACCCCACGTTCATCAAATAAACTACTGATTCAAATAGGTAAAACCAACAATCTGGCTGGAGACTCACTGTTCTTTAACACATTGGTTAAAACCTGGAACACCTTCCCCAATCACCTAACCTCCCTATCCTCAGGTACCCTATTTAAAACCAAACTTAAACCATACCTTAAATCACATTGGTTTTGCCCCTGTGCTAACCCGGACTAACTACCTCACTTGTCTCCAGACACTAATCTTCATACCTGCATGAGCTAATCTTTTATTTACAGTAATGTGTGTGTGACTTTACAGTCTAATAGTGTGCTTTTTTACATATTTTGTATGCACATCCATAGCTGTTATATAACAGGATTGTTTTTTTTTTACTCATAAGCTAAAATGCAATGAATTGTTATGATGGCCAAAACTTTGTAATGTACCTGTGCATTGTAAATACTACTCTGAAGTGTGGAGCTTTTCTCCCCGGGCCTCCACTGAAAATGGACATATATCCAGTTGGACTAGCCCGATCAACAAATGTGAAATAAAAAAATAAATAAAACTGCCGTTGGCCAGTTCCATAAGAAGGAAGAAACAATGTTATCAGGACCAAAAGGGGGCTACCGCAATGATTTCTGGGTTATCCTTTGGAATACTGAGAATTACCTTGGATATCAGTGGATAGGGTGAAAACACCTAAACTAACATTTTCTTCTAAGGGAATGAAAAATTCATCTGTTTCCTGGGCCTGCTTGCAAGGAGTCCTAGAACAAAAGTTGTTTAGTTGTCTGTTTTTGAAAGGTGTTCCCCACAAGTGTATCAGTTGCTTTCAATTTCCATTTGACAGGGTCTGTCCTGGTTCTGCTCAGCTTGTCTGCCACTATGTTTTGCACTGACAAAATATAAGGGTTAATGATGCTGAAGAGCTAACTCCCAAACCATCATTGCTAGCCTACACAGAGGGGTACAACCTTGTATCTCCCAGCTTGGTTTTGTACCACACGACTTTGGTACTGTCTATAATCACTTGAACAGGTCCTGGGGACCATAATTGATGAAGAGACTTCAAGGCATTTGTCACAGCCAACATGTGTTTTAAGTTGATGTGCTTTGGTCTTGTCAAAAGGGCTCCACAAGCCTCTTACTTTTACCCCCATGGAAACTGCTAAAAGTAATGTCTTTCTGCTTTTCCCAGTTAGGGGTCGCCACAGCGGAACTCTGGTCTGCTTATGATTGGCAGTAGATTTTTTTCTATGGTGTGAGGTGCCAGCTCAATGCCCAACCTTCAAAGGCAGCACACCCATTCACGCACGCACCTACCTGCATGTCTTTAACGTCACCCGACCATGGGGAGGACATGCAGACTCCACACAGAAGGCGCTCCAGCCAAGAATCAAACTGGTGAACCTCTTGCTGTGAGGCGACAATACTAACCGCTGCATCACCGCGGCCCTAGCAAAATCTGACACATCTGTGCTGAGAGACTGATTTGAGGTTTGAGGAGAAAAGGGGAGACCTGGTTTCAGTTGTATTTGTTCCCTTTTTCATAAAGCCCAAACTGAAATTTGACACTCCAAAGAATGCAAATGCTGGGTTTATGCAGTTTTTAGAAAACATTGCTCATTTCTTATGTTCAATCTGGAGAGAAGAATTATGAGAATTGTAGAAGCAGTGAACCCTAGAATCTGGAGGAACACTTTTGCAAAAGTCTGAGACTGACTGAGAAGCCCAAAAAACTTCCAGATAAAAATTCATCTTATCTTACATAAAAAAATAACTTTTTAAAGAGAAGCATCTATAAGGCAACCCAGAAACAAATCCTTTGAGACAAAGTCAATTAGGATTTTTACAATATTTATCCAGTACTCAAGATTGGTCAAAGAAGCATAACCCAAGTTAATGACTCTTAAAATCTGGATAAAGACTCTGCAAAGATAAGCAAGTTGTATAAAGAAAGATGTGAATGCTATTCAGTCTGCAATAAGAAATGAATGTTACTGTGCATACCATTGGAGCTGTAGATAAACTAAAGGGTAATACAGAGAACTGATAATGTGACCCAGAAACAGAGAACCTTAGACATGTCCTGAAGCTTATGGCAATGGAAATCTAAAAAGCATCTTTTAGATGTGTAGAGTTACCAAATAAACTCAAGGGAGGAATTACGGGTAACAAGTTCTGTAAGGTTAGTATTTTGAACTTTGGAACTTCAAAACAAAGATTTAGAAATGAAAGATCTAGTACTGGTCTCTTAAAGGTCTTTCTCTTTGGCACCAGAAACACTCTGGAATAGAAGCCTTTGCTCCTTTGACTTATGGACACTGGTTCTATGACTAGGTGTGCAAAGACTGCAAAACCTGAAGAAAATATTGTTTGGTTTGTACAATGGGGAGGTATTCCTCTGAAAGGATGTTTTATTTCCAATGTCATCTGTAAACCTCCTGTACCACATTTAACACCCAAGAATCTGAAACAATCTTTTGCTTAAGAGGAATGGTCAGCACCAGCTTTATAGACAGATCTGTAGAGATGTTGGTTAGAGAAGAGGGAAGAGGTAAAGAATGCTGGTATAACAGCTGTTAGTCTGTCCTTTTTTTTTTGAAAATACTTTTTTTTCATGTTGTTATTAACCTCTGGCAATCTCTTTTTTGCACTTTGCCAGGAAAAAGACTGGTTTTGTTTATTTACATTTTTTTGGGAAAGAGGGGGGCCTATAACATTTGTATCATGGTACATGAAAGACCTCAGAAACACCCTGAATCTATTTCCCTCTTTCATCATTCTGTTTAAGAACTTGGGTAGCAGAAGAGCCAAACAATACCTCCTTGTGTAAAACAAACTATAAGACTTTATAGACTTTACCTCATCATCACACTTTTGGTTTTACACCCAAGCAAACCTTTCTCAACAATGTGGCCCTTTACACAGTAACCACACAGTCATACGCACTCTTCAAAGCATGTTTAGATACCCAAGATAGGGTTGAAACAGTCTGTTTCAAAAAAGAACTTTCTCCTGCAGGAAGAGTGGAAGCCAATTCTCTTAGACTGTTCACATGACAAAGCATATACTTCCACATATATGCCTATTAATTTAGGATTTTAAAGGCTAAAATGGAAGAAGACAACATTCCCTTACCTATACGGATCAGCATTTTACTTTTACTGCCACCAGTTCAGGAGCTAGTAGTAAGGACTAACCTGTTGCTAGCATGAGGTGCAGTTGAAATGTCAGATCTAAGATAAGAAAAAATAAATTTATTAGCCTGAGGTACCTTATACAGTTTATTTGCTTTTTTTAGGGACTGATGACTGGGTATAAGGATGAATACATACAGCATTCAGCACATCCTCCTGGCAGTACACAAGGGATGAGAGAAGAATGAGGTATACCCATTTGTAACATATCATAGTATCTCCACATTTCAGGGGGAACATCTGTTTGTTCCATAAAATGTACCTCATTCATCCTGGAAACAGTAGGATTAAAAGAAAATTCATCAACAGGAGGAGGGTAATTAAACTTTTCCTCGCAATCTGAGATTTGGGCTTGGGAAACTCTGTCAATGTCAGAATAATCAGACCCCATTTTCCTCAGGAATAACTTTACATGGGATGCCCACCTGTAATGGCATTTGTGTACCAGGATTTACTGCCTGTAATGCCTGTCTAGCCATGGAAAGGAACTCATCTTTTCTACCAATAATTACTTCTTCAGAAAAACAGTGTTTATTTTTTCTTAAAAGAAGTTCCAGTAGAAGTTGACTTGACTCTAATAAGGGACGTCTGCCTGGTCTAATGGTCTCTTCCCCAGTTACTCCAAGAAGGATCTCCCAAAGTGTCTCCCAAACCATGAAAAGATGGTTTTCCCATGTCTGTATATAAAAGACACTGGAACAGCTGCAAAGGATATGGCTGACCCCCCAGTTCATGCTGGCTGAAAGGACAGTAAAAGAGGAAGCTGGAGAGGAGGCTCAATAGTCTTGTGGGGGGGGGGGGCAATGGACACTGCAGGTTCACCCACTGTTGTCTGAGGTATAGACTGAGTCTCCAACAACAGTGAGGACGCCCTGGCAAGTGATTTTGTCTTTCTTGGAGCAGTTGGAGAATAACCAGCCAGATCAGTGTATGTAACCATGCTGTAACTGAGGAAGAATGACTAAAAGAGTTAAACATAGCTGGAGTGAGTTGGTCAGAGAGTAAGCTGTCACAGAGTGTTCATAAGCAACACATTTACACTCAACATATACTCAAGCCCTTTATCTTAAAAGAATAAAAGTAGAAGACACAATTTCCCTGTCAGTACTCTTCAAACACTCACAAACAGACTGCAGAAATCAAAATGGCAGGTAGTTTGTCATAAAATAAGCATTAGACTGACTCATACATTATTGCCCATATCTCCTTTCACAAAATTAGCCCCACATACATTAATAAACATTGGTAGCTAAAAACAGCAGTCCCTGACAGGAAACTTCCAATATTTTGAAATATAATAGGTTTCTTAAAAGGGAAATGCTGTTATTAGTCCAAAAAGTAAATTATATATTATTTTTTCATAAAAGGGCAATACTTTCTGCATGCAGGGGCTCTCCAATGGGGATGTATCTGCCAGAAATTAAGCTATTAGCAGACTGCTGCTTTTGTAAAGCCTAGGAGATGATTTTTCTCTTGAGAAAGCAAGAAAGTACTTAAGAAATCTGCACTCTGACCACTGATTTCTCTCCTTGGGATTGGGATTAGCCAGTCAACAGTCAGAGTGATAGTGTGGGTGTTTGTGTGTGTGTGTGTGGGGGGGGTGCGCAGGGGGACAGAGCTTTTTAAAGTTTGCTGATTGTTGTTTCCTAGGCAGGAAATAAGCTATATAAACTAAAGGCTAGTGCAGCAGTGAGAATGAATACCACTTGTTTCAATACTGCGGATGACCTGGAGATGGAGGCTCATTTCATGAAAGTAAACCAGAGGAATCTCCAGTCGTATCCAGGTGTAAGATGTGAAGGCTGGTGACTACCAAGGTCCACCAGCAATTGGGTGCTTGCCCTGGCAACATGTACCATCTTCTGGATTGAATGGTGAGCTCATGTGACCAACATGTCACACCCATCAGATTACCAAGGGAGCACTGGGCCCATAACAGCCTTTTTTTTGAGGAGAGCACCTTGGTTCTGTTAGGGATAGCACGATCCATGCACTCGTCTAAGCGCTTATAAAGTGCATTTGTGTAGAATTCAGCAGTCGTACCTCTATTGTCCATCTGCATGGGTATCATGAAGTTTGCCAAGAAGCGTGAAGTTGGCTTTGGAGTAATTTTTTACGATGGTTTCCCTAATGGGAGGTGGAGGTGAGATGTGGATGTCTAAGCTGATTAGCTTGTGGTCGGATCTGACCAATGAGGAACTGACCTCTGGTGTGGAACACCGGTCACCCATGTTGGTAAGGACCAGGTCTAGGATTTTGCTGCCCCTGGTGGGGGTGTAGATAAGTTGATCCAAGGCACTGGAATTTATGAATTCCAGAAAATGTTGAGCAAAAGAGTTGGTACATAAGTAGTTTTCCCAGTTAATGGTGGGGTAGTTGAAATCGCCCATTATTAGGGTGTTGGGTTCTACCCTAATATTTTCCAGTGTATCAAGAAATGAGGAGTGAGAATCCTGGGGCATGGTGGGGGATCTGTAGCAAGTTACAGTTTGGATTGTGTTCTTGCCCAGAGTTAGTTGCACCTGGACAATCTCAAATGCATTATGCTCAGCAACTAGCCTGGAGGTGTGAATATCCTTAATGAATATGGACAGGCCTCCACCTTTAGTGTTTTGGTCCAGGTTTGGTGGCCGAAAGGTGTGATATGAATTATAGACTGGTAATGCAGGGGTGCTCTCTGGAGCCTTGAACCAGGTCTCTGTCACTGCACAGATGTCGATGTTCTCCATTTTAAGTAGTGCCTTGAGTGAATGCATTTTGAGGTTTAGAATTCTAACATTGAGGAGCATTACCCTCAGATCTTGCTTGCTTGTACCTGTTACGGTGGTGAATTTGTCATTTGAACCTTGCCTAAAAGTGCACTGTCATCCCCTTTGGTAAAAACTCTGTACCCATGAGCTACCACATAGGTGGTGGTCTACTTAACACTGAAAGCATGACAAGAGACATTGGGACACAGGTAGATAGTAGTCTCTCCTTTGATAATCACATTGCCACAGTAGTTAGGAAATCCTTCTATGTGGCACACCTCATCACAAAAGGTTTCTCATCCAGGAAAAAAGAGGTCATTGTTACCCTCTACTCGTCATTCATTAGACCCATTATAGAGTACAACCCCCTTTTGGTATGTATCTCACAAGACATCTACAACAACTGGAAAGGCCGCAGAAATACCTCACAAAGAGGATTACCAGCCTCAAACAGTTACCCTACGCAGACCAACTCAAAAAACACCAGCTTTACTCCATCGCATATCGCCTACTCAGAGATGACCTCTGCCTAACATACAAAGCTGTGTCAAACCCAGAGCTGTTGGACATGCTCCACTTAAAGAAATCCCAATCCCTCTGAGCTACACACTCTAGGGACCTAAACCTTGTCACCACAATAAACAGAACATGCTGGAGGGATAGATTCCTGTCCCAGAGACTTTCCATACTCTGGAACAAACTACCTATCTATAACAAACAAAGCTCCTCATTAGCACTCTTCAAGAAAAATCTTGATGATTGGATGGGAAACAGGAAATTCATCCCAGGGATCACCTCTGTGGCTCTGCTTGACAGGGACACAGGAAAATAATTTTCTTGGGTGGCGAAAGCCAAGGTACCTTTTTAGCTAGGCTTGTACAGGCCCTAGGGCCGATAGCCTAGTACCTACCTATGAAACTATGAACCATTCAAGTGAGTGATGTCTGATCAACTTTCCCTCTGCACCAGCCTGGCATCCAACCATCCAAGGACCCCACCCTATCCTCATTTTGGAGTTTTCCCTCCTTGATGTTTCATTCCACATTCTTTATTCCTGGTCTAACCTTCCCCATAGCCGTATGTGTCCATCAACTGTTCTTCCCACCTTTACTCTGCAGTTATAAAATGAACAGTGCTGCCACTTTGCTATGCACACTCACATTGATGCCTGCTGGCGACTATGCTGTCCTAATGCCAGATGAGTATGATGTGCAGCTATGCAGTACAACATAGCAAGTGTGAGCACACATTACTCAAAAGCACTTCTTCCTCTTGCAGTGATATCAGCCACTTCAGTCACACAGAGAAGTCCAGTTCTGTATATCCCGTTATGTTACTATGCTTCTCTTTACACAGGTGATCCTCTGAATAGAGTCCCAGCAATATAATGGGTGTCTGATTAGCCATGTGGCATGCTGTGCAGCAACCTCTTTGAAAATTAGTACTACTTGCCTGTGCAGCACTTGTCTATGAATCTTCAGCCATGTCTTCTGGTGTTGGTATAATGTTGGCATTCTGAGATACAATTTAAAATGTGATTTTTTTCATTTCAGGAAACAAGAATTAATTTATTAGAAATATTGGCTTGTTCATTTGTTTTATTATAGTTAGTCAAAACATGAAATGATTTTACCCAAGAGAAGATGAAACTGATCTGCACCAACTGGAAAGGCCACTGAAATACCTCACAAAGAGAATCCATGGCCACCAACACCTGTCCTATGCAGACAGGCTCAAATCACTATCACTCTACTCGGTACTGTACAGATTGTTCAGGGGTGATCTGTGTCTCGCCTATAAGGCAATCTCAGACCCTGCCCTACTAGATATGCTCCGTATCCGTAAGTCTAACTCCTTACATACTACCCACTCAAAAGCATGAATCTAATATGGAACAGCAACAAATCCTACTCGAGAGACAGGTTTGTCTCCCAGAGGCTGCCCCATCTCTGGAATAGACTTCCCATACACGTCAAACAGAGCACTTCGCTGGCCCTCTTCAAGTGCAACCTTGATGAGTGGATGGGAAACCACAAATTTGTCCCAGGGGTTCCACCTGTGTCCCTCAATGACAGGGGCGACAGGTGCTGACTGAGGTTTCTTTTTAGGGATAAACTCTTGGCTAGGCTTGGAAGGGCCCCAGGGCCATTAGCCTAGTAACCTCCTGTGATCCTATGATCCTATAAAATAATAAATGCAGGTAACCTGTTGGTTAATAATGCTGTCTACAAAATGTGGTTCAAGTTAAAGCAGTCTACCTTAATCACACATTAAGGAAAACAAGACACACATCTGTAGATATTGACAGAAACATACAATAATAATATATTTTGAAGGTAATATAAATTCCTATAGGCAGGCTTTTACATTCATATTAAAATACCAAGATCTATATGTACACAGTCTCTCAGTTACTGCAGCCATCTTCCGAGCTTAGCTTGCTATTATTACAGTGAATTGGCAGTCTCTCTCTCTGGAGGAAACGGTTATTTCCTTTAGTGAAGAGTATGCCAGCTGACATCACTTGCAACCTCAAAGTGTACCTTCCTATTCAGGACAAAAAAAATGCAAAAATAAATAAATAAATAAATAAATAAATAGAAGGGATGAAGTCTGAAGTTACATGGTAAGTAGCTTAGACAGATGTGAGGAAATGCTATTTCACAGATGAGAAAGGTGGCAAATGGTCTTAAAAATGTGGCAGTTTTAAACAACCCTTCATTATACACCAGAGACTGAATACTTTTATAGCATTAGAAAGTGTGCCCTGTTATATCAAAGTTAATGCCCTTCTATTTACTGTCACTCAAGTACAGAGAAAATCAGGATAGTCATAAATGCTGTACAACAATGTCCTGTATGCACCGTGTTGCAAACAAACACATACTTTTTCTTGTGAAGTACACATGATGTAAAAAAGGTAGAAGGGTGAGACCCAACATTCTAGTCTTGTAGACTCTGGTTTTGCAACAACAAATTTAGGAAAACCTCTGTTACATACTAGCTTCCCTATGTGCAGATCTCTGTTAAGAAGTTTTTAAGCAGAACATGTGTTTAAAAGACTGTGTTTTAAAAAACAAAGCCTAACTCATACATAAAATTATCATGGATCCCGCTGCTCAACCTATTATTTTTGCAAAACGATTAATCACCTTTATCGATTTTTATTGACTGGAAGTTCATGGATAACCTTCCTGGGGTAATAAAAGATTCCTGGGAATTCTTGGCCAAACTGTGTAATGTCCATGTGGAATCCAGTGATATTTTTGTAACAGGGAATATTAAAGACTTGTTTATTGTGACATCCCAGGAAATGGGATTGGATTGTTTCAGAGTCTTTGAGGCCACTCAAATGCAATTTTCAACATAAGAAATTAAAAAATATCTGTTTATTTATGGAACTGGTTTCATGGAGCTATTTTGTATTTGAAGGAGAATATTTTAAGCAAATGTGTGGTGTTGCCATGGGGCAGCCTTTGCCCCAAAATTTGCTAACAGAGGTCTGTGTTACTGGGAGCAAAATTTTTGTGTACAAGAGTGAATACTGCAAGTTTTTAAGGAGTTATTACGGGTTTTTTTATTTGGATGATGTGTTTTTTATTTGGAATGACCATCAGGAGACGTTAGAACAATTTTTATTGCATTTAAAAGACACAACCACTTTCTTGGCGTTCTCTTTCAAATGTGGCCATCATTCTGCCATATTTTTGAATGTGGAATTGCCTAAGGGCATTAATGGGATGTTTATAGGAAACCTATGTATTCCATTCAGTTTTCACATTTCAAGAGTGTATACAATTATGGACAGAAACATAGCATTGTGAAAGGATTTCCAGAGTGACATTCAATGAGGTAAATTATACAAAGGACTGCCAGATACCTATGGATATGTTCCTTGTCAGAGTCTATTCTAGTGCATTCTTGGAGGATATCCAAGAATATGGTACAAGCAACATTGATATCAAGTTTGCCCCTGTGAGGTCATCTAATAATACCATGACAGTAAGGGCAATAACTTCTATCTCCATGGCTTTGGCATTTCATTATTCCTGTGAATCTTATGATTTGCAGCACATCACAGACATGAACTGGACTTTACATTTGGAATTTTAGCTGAAGTTAGCAAAAAAAAAAAAAAAAAATACAACTCAATTTCATCTTTAAGTCCAGAAACAATATTGGCTTACAAATGGAATACAAACCCAAGTATGGTTCTTGTCAATGCATTCACTAAGGACCTATTGTTGTGGTTGAAAATTTTCCTAGGGTATTGCAGTTTCCTGATAAATTGAATTGTAATTGTTGCAATGTTGTTTATTAAGCAACATGCAACTCTTGTAGTTTTTATGCGGGCAAAACCCAGTGGAAATTACTGAAGAGGATACAGGAACACTGCTATACCATAAAAACCTAGGCTATGAAAAATGTCCTTTTCAAGCATTCCATAGCTTGTGAAATTTTCAAAAAGTTTTTAATTTTTTGTTTTAGATAAACTGACAAATGATTTGAAAGAAGATGGTGAAATGGAACTTATTTGCCGATAAACACACTGGCAAATATTGCTGAATAGTAACATACCACCAGGCTAAAATGACTAAATTTCCCTAGCACCCATCCCAAGGAAATGACATAATAAACTTACATAACATTGGCTAGTTTTGATCACATGAACAGTAAGTTTTCAGTATTTAAATTTGGTTTTGGTATGTGTTTTTATTGATGAAGTTCATCACAAGTGTATGAACAAAAGTGATAATCTATTCAAAGAGCAATCTCGGTGGAGTATGGGTAATTGTTGGTACGTTTTGTTTTGTTATTGGTTGCTGTAAGCACTATACACTTCTAAAATCAATTGCCTTTTTTGTCTTGAAACCTGAAAGGAGTGACCAACAGAAATACATATGGACAATAATGCCATGGGTGAGAGCATCTCCTACAACAGGACAACATAAACCAAAATATAGTGCTCGATGATACAGCAGACTCCCTCTTATCTGGTATTGCTGGGACTGGACCTTAGGCTGGATAAACAAATGTCTGGTTAATCAGAAAATGCCTACAAAATAGTATTTATAGGTTATAAATCAGCTAGAATAACATGATTTGTGTTCATATGCATTTTTCTAATGAATATAAAGTCTAAAACTCAAATGTCTGTCATTATTTAGCCCAGAGGAGGCAGAAATGTTGTTCTTCTCTGTTGTCTTTTGCTAGGGCTACAGCAGAAATTTGATGGCTGGTTAAAGAGGAGGCCAGATAAGGGGGAGTCTACTGTATCTGGAGTTGTCTGAAGTGTAAAATTGGCAATAAAGGGGTACAATGGAAAGTAGGAAAAGGCAGCAAAGTACAGGAGGCATAAAAGAGAATGACCAATAGGAAAGTGCAAGCTGGAGTAGGGGTAGGACAACCATTTTTTATGGGGCTAGGGCCCCCTTATATACACAGACATAAGGTATGGTGTAGGCACCCTGGTTATAATCCCAGGTACACTGCATGATGTTTGGCATTCCATGGAATGGTAGCCTTTCCTATTCACATATGTCTGTGGACCAGGTTGGGTCTTGATTGATACACATGTGCAATCTACATCACACAGTACAGTGATGGCCTTCTCCCCTGGTGTGGTGGAAAACTAGGTATGCTTATCCATCTTTAGAAGCAAAATTTGAGACACTTAAGCATTCAGGAGGTAGATGCCTGGGATTTACTTGTCATGTCCCCAGATGGTCTATGAAATCCCTGTAACTATGACAGTGAGTGCTGCACATACCTTGGAGTTCACAGAGATAGAACCACCATGTACTCCTGTATACCTTGCATGTACGCAACACATGTCCAACTAAACTCTGTACAATACTGCAGTATACACAGAAACAGTCAAAGTATTACAGTTAGTGGTGCAACAGATAGCACACTTGCCTTTGGTGCCAAAGGCTTTATACTATTCCCACACCAGGTAGATGGATTGCTGACACTGCAGCACAGCATCAGGGAATGCTGCACTTGAGTGTGTAGTCCATTAGATGAGATGTTAAACTGAGGTCCAATCTGTTTGAGTTGATAGAAGCTCAGGTGGATGTAAAGACATGGCGTTATCTATTGAAAAGAGAAGGAAGTTCCCCAATGCCCTGGCCAAATTTCCCGTGTCAATATAAATACCACCTCCAGTCTCCCCTGAAGACAGGGCACTAACCTATAGGGACTAATCTGATCAACAAAGGATAAATAAAATAAGTACTGGTCTGTGAAATTGTGAAACATTATCCACTATTATTTCTGTTGCCACCTGATGCCTTGTCACATTAAAAGAAAAAAGTGTAATATAGTATGATACAATATAATATAATATAATATAGTATAATACAACATAATATAATATAATATAATATAATATAATATAATATAAAAAGAAGTTATGTACTCAACATAATATTCCATATGAGTTGTTCATCTTGCCTTCATTCTTACTGATGGGTTTGGAGCAAACCCTCAGCTCCGACTCGGCCAAATGCAAAAGTTTGAGGTCTTCAACCAGCTTGTGGCCTACTCCCTATCCCATGACGCACTGCTGCTTCCCTCAGATCTTGTTTGCTGCCAACAATGGTATAAGCCATCTCCCAGTATAGCAGCAGCATCGAATACACTAGATAATGGTCAATTACAGCCATGCCTCACCTCAGGTTCTCGATCCTCAAGAAGCATGTAAGAGGGTTGGAGGGTGGGACGTAAGAATGAAAGCAAGGTGAACAACTCACATGGAATGTTATGGAGAGTACATAACTTCTTTATGTGAAGTTGTTCTATCTTGCCTTCATTCTTACTGATGGAATAGCATCCCAAGCACCATCTTCTTGGGTGGCTCACGGGAGTATATTCTTCAGGACAGTGGAACCAAAGGAAGCCCTGTCCCTGGAGGTCCTATCCACTTTGTAATGAGTGATAAAGGTATGAGGCCTTGACCAAGCAGCTGCTGCACAAATTGTACCTATTGGTAATTTGGCAGAAAAAGCTGAGGAAGTGGAGACAGCTCTAGCTGAGCGTGCCTTTATCTTGTCTTGTAATGGTGTATTCAGTGAACTATAAGTAAAAGAAATACAATCCGATAACCATTTTGATAAAGTGGTTTTCACAACAGCAGCACCCTTCCTGGAGCCTGAGAAGGAAACAAAGAGTTGATCCATTTTCCTGAAATCCTTGGTCCTGTCTAAATAGAAGCTGAGCTGTCTGTGAACGTCAAGCTTGTGCAGCACATACTCTGTCTTACTTCCATACTTGGGGAAGAAAACAGGCAACTCTATAGACTGATTGAGATTTGTTTCTGAACATACTGTTGGTAAAAATGAGGGATTTCTGGAGAGACACTCTATCATTATGAAATATCATACAAGGGGGTTTAATGGACAAGGCCTGCAACTCTGAAACCCTCCGAGCAGAAGTAATAGCTACTAAAAAGATGGTTTTCCATGTGATATACTTTAGGTCACATGAAGAAGCTGGTTCAAAGGGTGGTAGAATTATTCGTGATAGAAAAAAGTTAGATTCCAAGGAGAAATAGGGGATTTGATGGGTGGTCTTAAATGTATAGTGCCTTTGAGAAATGCCTTTGAGAGTCTATGTGACATGATATTAGTCCTTTCATCACCAAGATGGAAGTTGGAGATTGCAGCCAATTGAACTCGAATAGTCGTGGCAGCTGCTCCCTCATTGAAAAGTTTTGTCAAAAATTCCAAAATAGAAAGTATTGGAGCTAAATAAGGATCAATATGATTTTGTAAAGCCAATATTGAGAATCTTTTCCACTTGCTGAGATATAGCTTTCTAGTGGAGGATTTGTGAGAGGAAGTCAATATATGCTGCGCTGCAGCTGAAAGTTTCTGAAGCCTGGCTATGCTTGGAATTGTAGCAGCCAAGCTGTCAATTTGAGGGACTGAAGGCACAGACGAAGAGCCCCAGATGAGTGAATCAGGAGGTCTGGAACTGGGTCCAGGATCCAAGGTTCTTCCAATAGATGAGGCCAAAGAAAGGGGAACCAAATCTGGTGAGGCCAGTAGGGGGCTATCAGAATTATGGTCCTTCCCAGAGCACTGACTTTCTGTAAAACTTTGGGTATCAGAGGTAATGGTGTAAAAGCATAAAGGAGGCCCAGGGGCCAATCGTGTACAAGTGCATCCCTTGGGGCTTTCCCCAGCAGGGGAATTAGGGCAAAGTAACTGCTGCATTTCATGTTTGTGGATACGGCAAAGAGATCGCAGCAAGGCTGACCCATTTGTGGAATATCCCTTCCGCCACTTCTTTCTTAAGGGACCACTCGTGAAGCAATAGAACTGCCCAGCTCAGCTTGTCTGCTATCACAGTGGACTTTCCTGGGATGTGCGTTGCTATCAGTAAGCGCTAGGTGGAGTTTGCCCATTGCCATACTCTCAAGGTCTCTCGACATAGGGGGTAAGGTTTGGTTCCTCCTTGTTTTTTATGTACCAGACTACTGACATGTCTGTCTGGACTGCAATGGTCTTCAAGGGAAGAGAGTCTTGAAAGAACTGCAAGGCTAGAAGTACTGCTCTCATCTCTAGCACACTGATATGCAGGTGAGCCTCATGTTCTTTCCATGTGCCTTGGGCTGTTCTTCCCTGATAATGCCCCCCACCCTATCAGAGAAGCATCCATGGTCAAGATGGCAATTGGGTTGGGTAGAACAAAGGGACGCCCTATCGTTACACAATGCGATGTCAGCCACCATTGAAGGTCCTTCTTGCATGAATTCGGGATTACAATCTGATGCGGCATTGGGAGTTCCTGAAAGGACCACTGCATGAAAAGGAGGCATTGTAATATCTGCATATGCATCTCACCCAGTGGAACTGCAATGACTGCTGCCGCATTGTACCCAACAATTTGAAAACCGTGGAAGCCAGGGCTTTTTCTTTTGAGAGAAGAGTTAGAACCTGTTGTCGAAGAGCACAAACCCTTTCTGACGGACGTTTTAAGGTCACTGTGGTGGTGTCCAGATCTGCTCCTATAAATACGGTATGTTGCGATGACAATAAGTCAGATTTTTCTAAATTTATGGTAATCCCCAACTGACAGCATAGATTCATAGTAGTGTCCCTTGCTTGAATGAGCTGATGCCTACTGGTGGTGGTTAGGAGCCAGTCATCTAGGTATGGAAACACCTGGAATCACAAACGCCTCAGGTGAGCCATGACTACTGCCATGCACTCTGGGGGCTGTTGTGAGACCAAAGGGCAGTGCTCGAAACTGGTAGGGACTGGCCCCCAGCCGAAAGCACAGGAGATCTCTGGAAGGACTGTCCATTTTTATATGGTAGTACGTATCCTGTAGATCTATCGAGCACATTCAACTGTCTTTTCCTAGAAAAGGAAGTATCGACTGCAGTGTAACCATCCAGAACTTTGTCTTCTTCTCAGATTTGTTTAATCTGCTGAGATCCAAAATGGGCCTCCAGTCCCCTGTTTTCTTTGGAACTAAAAAGAACCTTGAGTAAGTTCCAGAGCCTATCTGGTCTGTGGAAACCGTCTGGATGACTCTTTTTTCTAGCAACCTTTGAATTTCTATCGTTGCTTGTTCCCTGTGACTGGGTGGAACATCTGGGATCTTTCTTATTGAGGGAGGTGGTGTGGAAAAGGGAACAGAGTAACCTCTGGATATGATGCTTTGTACCCAGCTGTCTTTTATTTGTAGCCAAGTGTCTGGGTACAAAGATAAGCATCCCCTGACTGCCTCCAGAGATGGACAGGTGGGCCTCCTCTCAATAGTGCTGATAGGGCTTCCCAAAAAACTGTTCTCTGTCACCCTGATTCTGCGGAGCCCCTCTGCTGTGTGGACGGCATCCTCCATTATTGCCCCCTCCTTTGCCTCTGGAGGAGGGTTCACCACGTGTGTCCTGAAAGGCACCTTGAGTATTATGGAACCACATCTTTCCTCCTTTCTGACCTTTGGGATTAGGTCTGGTAGATGTGGAGAAATGGACTCCGACGGCAGACAGAGTCTTTCCCTCTTATTCACTCCTGGTAAGCGTTTCTTTCACTTTGCGTCCAAAAAGGGATGAGCCATCAAAAGGGGTGTTGATAAAGGATGACTTAAAAGCCAATGCAAATGAACATAAGCACACCCAGGAATGTCTCCTAAGAGCAATTCCTGTACCTGCTGCTCTGCTCACTCCATCAGCTGCATATGAACCCAGATGCATGGACGAATTTATTAGGGAATTAAGGGTGGAGAGCTGTGAGGATATTTTGTCTGAGACCACCGCAGCTACTGAACCCTGTAGAGTATCTCCTAGCTCTTTCAGGGGATCTCTTTGCAATCTAGTGAAATGCGTAGGATAATTCAGCGACCTAAGAGCAAAAGTTGCTGAAGTAAACATGCGCTTTCCATATCTGTCCATGACTCTTGAATCTTTATTCGGTAGATGGACCGACATCGAAGTTTCGGATAACTCCTTCTTGGTGGCTGCTGCCACTACCATGGCATCAACAGGGACTCCCTTGGTGAGAAAAACCTTGTCCTGTGGTGAGGTAATAAACTTATTAAGCCTCCTAGAGACAGGTTCCACTGTATCTGGAAACTCCCACGCCTTTCGACAAACTAAGTCCATGAATTCGTTGAAAGGTGGAGACACCCAAGAGGCAGAGGGCTGAGTCCCAAAAGCCTTCAGGTAGACTGACTCATCATCAGTAGGTTTGATGGGCTGCCAATCACCCCTCTGTTTGAGAATCTCTAAGATATCTGCGAAGGAGATATCTTATGAGGGTGACCATGGGAAACCTTTTCAATCATCCAAGTCAGTGTCTGAAGTGACGGATTCCTGTGGGGAGTCCAGATACTTCCTCTTGCATAGCCTCTTCCGAGGGACGATCTCAGTGGGAGCTTCTGGTGAGGTCTCAGAAGAGCAGGGATCACCCAATGGGGCTTCCTGAGGCTCTGGGTTTCAACACTTTTGTGGAATCTGTGATGACGAGGTAGACACTGGCGCTTTAGGTGGAGATGCTGCTTGTCCTGATGAAGTGGTTGTCCATGGGGACAATACTCTCCTCATAGCATCAAAGGCCCCCCAGCTCCGATGCAAAGGAACTCCTGGACCCGAAGATACAGTCGATTCCCTTGGCACCAAAACGGTAGGCTCTGAGCCAGAGGTAGGTGCCAAACTCACCTGTGCCGAAGCCCCGAGAGGCAAAGTCAGACCCGAAAGATCAGTTTAACTATCCTCACTGGACCTGACCGGTGAGTGTCGGCCCCTAGACTCCTTAGTCGGCACCAAAGCAGTCTGAGAGGTCAGATCTGAAAGTCCTGGAGCAGGTCTCGGTATTGACGGCTCCACTATCATCAGTTCTGAGCACTCCGGCTCCAAAACCTAGAGTCAGATCGAAGGATGAACAGATATGGGGGGAGGAAGGTTGGACGGTTCTGAAGCCTGAAGGGTCAGCCCCGACAAAAGCTTGACGAATGCCGGTGTCTGCAGAAGTCTCTACACCATATGATCCACATTCCTGTCTGATAGGCTTCTTGAGGACCAAGAGTACAGAGCCAAAGAAGCTACAGATTGCAATATCAGAGATTTCAGAATGGGAGATACCGGCTCCAGTACCAGGGACTGGCTCCTCATTGTGATAACCATCGGCTCCAAAGTCAGTGGCGCCAAGGTCGAAGGTCTGTCATATTTCAACTTACTGGATGACGCAGATTTTTCCAGCTCCGAAGATCTAGTGGAAGATCTCTTACAAGGTTTAGATGGCTTGGCATGAACTGTATGACCTTGTTCCAACGATTCCCGAAAGGAAGATTTAATCAAGTCCCTGACAATCAACTTGTTCTTCCTTTCTTGTAGTACTCGGGAACTAAAGAAGTGGCAGATGGAACGTGTTTCCTGTAGATGTAATGAGCTTAAACAATACACACAATCCATGTGCCCATCAGTAATGGACATTTTCTGTCCACATTTAGGGCATTTCTTAAACCCTGAAGGCATTAACTGTTTAGCCTCCTTGTTTTTGCCTTGTTGTGACATCTTAAAAAGGTAACAAGAAATGGTCTGTCCACACAAACAAACAGTAAAGTGTTCTCTAATTTAAACAAGCTTATAACAAAAAAATTAGACTTCTAACATAAAACAGGCTATAAGAAAAAAATATATAATAGTAACACACAATACTATGAAGAAATTTAAATGGCAATATATATTTATATATATATATATATATATATATATATATATATATATATATATATATATATAAATACACATACACACACACACACACATATATATATATATATATATATATATATATATATATATATATATATATATATATATATATATTCACACACAGTTACCTATATAATAAACACGCTGAGCAATAAAAAGACGTTATGTACCTACCATAACGTTCCATGTTAGTTGTCTTCTTCTCGCCTTCTTTCTTGCTGGTTGGGTTCGGAGCCAATCCTCGGCTCCGAATCGGCCATCTTCAAAAGCTCGAGAGCTGCTTACTGGCTGGAGGCCGCCCTATATCCAATGATGCCTGGCGCTAGATACCTAGATCTCATTTGGTAAGTCTAACTGCAGACATAATAATAATAAAAGAATGCTATCCTAGAATGCAAAAATCCTACTGGGGAGACTACTAAGCAGAAGGAAATAGCCTGAGAAGACTCAGTCAGTGCAAAATCAAGAGGAACTCTTCTCGGTCCACTAGGATAGGCGGATGGAGGGTGGGACGCGAGAAGAAGACAACTAACATGGAACGTTATGGTAGGTACATTACTTCTTTATGTTAAGTTGTCTATCTCGCCTTCATTCTTGCTGGTTGGGACAGCATCCCTAGCACCTAAAAACTGGGTGGCTCATCGGAAAAGACTCTTCAGAACAGTGGAACTAAAATCAGCTCTGCTCCTGGAAACCAAATCCAACTTGTAATGCGAAATGAAAGTATGTGGGTTGGCCCATGTAGCCACAGCATAAATAGATTCCATGGGCAACCTAGCCTGAAAAGCCACCGAAGTGGCTAAAGCTCTGGTGGAGTGACCTTTTGGTTTGACTGGTAATTCTTTATTCCTGAGTTGGTATATAAATGTGATGATAGAAGACAACCACCTGGATAAGGTTACCTTGGAGACCGGAAGACCCTGTTTACCTACTGCATAAGACAGGAACAGTTGATCTGATTTTCTAATGTCTTTGGTTCTATGTAAATAAAAGCGTAGTTGCCTGTGAACATCTAACTAATGCAACTTATACTCCGCCCTGTTGGAGTGGTTAGGGAAAAACACAGGAAGGTCTATGGACTGATTCAAGTTACTCTCTGAAGAGACCTTAGGAAGGAAGGAAGGATTAGTCCTAAGAGCAACCCTGTCATTGTGGAACACGAGGTAAGGGGGACGGGTAGAAAGAGCCTGTAGTTCTGAAACTCTTCTGGCTGAAGTAATAGCTACCAGAAAAAGGGTTTTCCAAGGTAAGAACTTCAGTGAACAAGAAGCTGCAGGTTCGAAAGGGGGCAAAATTAGCGAAGCTAAAATCAAATTTAGATCCCAGGGCGGTGGAGGATCTCTCACTGGGGGCCTGAGCAGAGTGGTTCCTTTGAGAAAGGCTTTACACAGCTTATGGGACATGATATTGTTTTCCGACAGGCCAATGTGAAAATTTGAAATTGCCGCTAACTGGACTCTAATTGTAGCGGAAGCGGACCCAGCATGGAAGAGCTCTGCGAGAAATTCCAAAATGGAGTGTACGGGGGCTGAAAAGGGGTCTATAATTTTTGCCTCTGCCCAGGAAGAAAAACGTTTCCACTTACTAGCGTAAGTTTTTCTGGTCATAGACTTGTGTGAGGACAAAAGGATTCCGCGCACAGAGGGGGAGATGTCTGGGAGCCTGGCTAAGGTTGGAAGTGGAGCAACCATGTAGTGACCTGGAGAGAGTGCAGGGATTGGTGCAGCCCGCCCGATTAATGAATCAGGAGGTCTGGAGCTAGGTCCAGAGTCCAAGGCTGTTCGAGAAGATAGCGATGCAGGAACAGAAACCATATTTGTCGTGGCCAGTATGGAGCAATGAGGATCATTTTGCAACCCAAAATAGTACCCTTCTGAATTAGCTTTGGTATGAGGGGGAAAGGAGGGAATGCATAAAGAAGTCCCTGGGGCCAATCGTGGACTAGAGCGTCTCTGGGGGAATGTTTGGGAAGTGGAAGGAGAGAAAAGAAATTGCTGCACTTGCTGTTGAAGGGAGTTGCAAAAAGGTTGTAGCAAGGTTGTCCCCATCTGCGGAAGATTTGGTCCGCAACTAACTGGTTCAGAGACCACTCGTGAGGCATGAGAATTGCTCTGCTCAGTCTGTCTGCTATGACGTTGGACCTCCCAGGGATGTGCATTGCAATCAGAAACCGTTGGGAAGAGATCACCCACTGCCAGAGTCTGAGTGCTTTTCGACATAGGGGGTAGGACCTGGTTCCGCCCTGCTTGTTGATGTCCCACACTACGGACATATTGTCCGTTTGAACTGCAATGGTCCTGGTAGGAAGAGAGTCCTGAAGAGCCTGCAACGCTAAGAGCACGGCCCTCATCTCCAAGATATTTATGTGCAGATGATACTCGTGAGGTTGCCAGGTGCCTTGGACTGTTCTGCCCTGATAATGCCCCCCCCCACCCGATCAGGGAGGCGTCCGTGGTCACTGTAGCCACTGGAGGGGGGCAAACAAATGGTCTGCCGTGGAGCACTGATGTGGAGACCATCCACCACGCAAGATGCTTCTTGCATGCCTGAGTGATCATAATCATGTAAGACATGGGAAGTTGCTGGAAGGACCATTGGGTGAAAAGAAGCCACTGGAGAATCCTCATGTGAAAACGCGCTAGAGGGACAAGTACGATCGCTGCTGCCATGAGACCTAGCGTTTGAAGGACAAACTTGGCTTGAATCCTTTTGCATGCTAATAAAACCTTGACATTCTGGCGAATCACTAACACCCTGTCTGGTGGGAGGCTCGCTAACATGTGTTTGTTATTTAAATTTGTGCCTATAAAGGTGATAGACTGACAGGGCGACAATGCAGACTTTTCGAAATTTATTGTGATACCTAGCCTGGAGCAAGTGTCGATGGTGCAGTCTCTGGCTCGCAGCAGGTGATGTCTGGTGGTAGCAGTGAGGAGCCAGTCGTCGAGATATGGAAACACCTGGAATCCTTGCCGTCTCAGGTGAGCGGTAACTACTGCCATACATTTGGTAAACACCCTGGGGCTGTGGTGAGACCAAAGGGCAGAGCTCTGAACTGATAATGGCTGGCTCCCAGCCAGAAGCGAAGGAATCTTCGGGAGCGTCTGTCCATTTTGATGTGGTAGTACGCATCCTGAAGATCTATGGAGCACATCCAACTGTCCTGACCCAGAAAGGGTAAAATGGACTGAAGCATGACCATCCAGAACTTCGTTCTTTGTACAGACTTGTTTAGTCTGCTGAGATCCAAAATGGGTCTCCAGTCCCCTGTATTTTTTGGTACCAAAAAGAACCTTGAGTAAATTCCGGATCCTTGTTGGTCTGCTGGGACTTGCTGGATGGCCCTTTTTCTTAGCAGTTTTGAGACTTCTTGCACTGCTTGGTCCCTTAGATTGGGTGGAACATCTGGAAGGGACTTGTTTGACCTTAAGGGGGTGTGAACGAAGGGAATTCTGTAGCCTCTGGATATGACGGACTGTACCCATTTGTCTTGTGTTATGTCTTGCCAGGCTCTTGGGTACAGCGATAATCTTCCCCCGACTGCCTCCAGAGGTGAGCAGCTGGGCAACCCTTCGGGGATGCTGGAAGGGCTTGTCAGAGAAATATTCTCTGCTGGCCTGGTTTTGCGGACCGCCTTTGCCACGAGGGCAGCGTCTGTTATTGTTCCCTCCTCTGCCCCTGGAGGGGAACTCACCATGTGTGTTCGGCAAGGCTCATTGGGATTTCTGGAACCACATCTTCCCACTCTTCTGACCCTTAGGATATGGTCTGGAAGGAGTGGAAAAACGGACTCCTACAGCAGAGAGAGTCTTGCCTTCCTGCTCACACCTGGTAAGGGTATCTTTCACCTGTGATCCAAAGAGAGAGGAACCATCAAAAGGGGTGTTGGTGAAAGACGCTCTGAAAGGTTCCGCAAAGTTACATAGCCTCATCCAAGCATGCCTCCTTAGGGCCACGCCTGTGCCTGCGGCTCTACTCGCACCATCGGCTGCATACGAAATGAGCCGCTTGGAGGCGTTTACCACTGAATTAAGAGTCGCCAGCTGGGAGGCTGCCTTAGCCTGGGCCCCTTCAGCTGATGGATCTTGGAGGGCATCTCCAAGCTCTTTCAGGAGATCCCTCTGAAGACGGGTAAAGTGGCACAGGTAATTCAGGGACCGCATGGAAAAGGTCGCTGAAGAGAACATCTGCTTCCCATATCTGTCCATCGTCCTGGACGCCTTGTTAGAGGGATGGACAGATGAAGAGGTTTCAGCCAACTCCTTCTTTGTGGCCGCTGCTACCACCATGGCATCAATGGGGACACCCTTGGTCAAGAACTGTTTGTCCTGCGGGGCAGTAATGAACTTGGCAGGTCTTCTAGGGGATGGTTCCACTGTGTCTGGAGCCGTCCATGCCTTTTGAGCCACCACAGACATCAGTGGGTCGAAAGGGGGAGACACCCAGGAGGTGGAAGGTCGGGATCCAAACGCGTCCAGGAATACCAACTCATCCTCGGAAGGGCTTAGGGTAGTCCAGTTTCCCCTCTGCCTAAGCATCTCAAGGATGTCTGAGAAGGAGACATCTTCAGAGGGGGATCTTGGGAACCCTTCCGACTCCTCTAAGTCAGTATCTGATGTGACAGACTCGGGGGAGTCAACATGCTTCCTCTTGCATTTCCTCTTGCGAGGTGACTCCCCTGAAAGATCAGGGGAGGCCTCAGAAGAGGAGGATACACCCAAAGGGGTGTCCTGGAGCGCTGGATTCCCATGCTTGGGGTCTGGAAGAGGCTGACGTAGGCACCCTAGGGGGAGAAGCCGATGGGGTAGATCGTGGGACTGACTCAGGGGCCAGTACACTCCTCATCACCTCGAAGGCGTCCCTGCCCAGACAAGAGAAGGCTCAGGCACCGAAGAAACCAGAAGCCCTCCCCGCACTGATGGGGACGGCTCCGAGGCAGATGTGGAAGCCAAGCTCACCTGCGCCGAAGCACTGAGAGGGAGAGTGGGGTCGGACAAGGGTCCGATGTCACTCGCCCCCTCGGAGCTGACGAGGGAGTCTCGGCGCCCAGATCCCTCCTGGGAAGGTACCATGGAAGGGATCAGAGCCGATGACGGAACCGAAAGAGAGGGTATTGGCGCCGACGGTTCCACGACTCTAACCCCAACGAACTCCGGCTCCGAGCTCATAGGAAGAGTCAGAGGAGGAATATCTACAGCTGTGGATAGAGCCGACTCCTGATGAGGAGGGCTGGACAACATTTTGGCTAGGGCCTGCGATTTTAAGAGCCTACTGACCACTCTTTCCAAGTCATGGTCCAAAAGTCTAGAGGACCGAGAAGAGTGGGATGATCGATGACTATGCTCCGATTGGAGCAGGGGCAACTTTGGAGCCGAACATATTGACTCCAAAGAAGGAGACCTGGATCTCTTTTGGCTCTCAGCAGGCTCCAAAGACCGTGTCGGAACCGACTGGGAGGGAGGGACATCGGTTCCAGCCAGAGCCGAAATGAATTGTGTGGCTTCACCCAACGACGGCTCCGAACTGGGAGCCGATGGTTTAGGTGGCCTGGAAGAGTTCACTGGCTGAGCCTTCGCCGGTGAATCTTGGGGTTTAAGCATACCCCTTAGGATCAATTTATTTTTGTGCTCCTGCAGGACTCTTGGACTGAAGGCATGAAAGATCGAGCAAGAGTCCTGCAGGTGCACAGCGCCCAGACAATAAACACAATAAGTGTGATCATCTGTCAGAGACATCTTCTGACAGCATGAGTCACACTTCTTGAATCCGGACGGTTTTGGATCCTTGGACATCCTAGGGAGAAAACCAAGGACAAGAACCCACACAGATGGTTAAGGTAACCAACAGTAAAAGTTAACACACTACAGTTACCACAACCCACTACAAGTACCACTACAACAAAAACTACCGAAAACTATCACTAAACACTAACGGTGATTAATTAGAAGAAACATTTTTTTTTTTAAAAGGAGAGAGAGAGAGAGAAAGTTTAACCTCTAACTTAAATGGAAAGAACCTTTCTGTGGAAAAGGGAGAGAAGGGGGGAGGGGAAACTCTCTAACTTAAACGAGTTTCTTGAGGAAGGGTAACGCTTATCTAGGAAGAAAACTAGCCACAATACTAAAGTCTAACTAACGACTAATTCTACACTAACCAATACAGTTTTAAACAAGAAAAATACAATAATAATAATGAAGTTTATATGACCTGAGCCAGTAGAACAACCTCGCAGCAGAAGTGGCAAACGAGATCTGGGTATCTAGCGCCAGGCATCATGGGATATAGGGGGGACCTAGAGCCAGTAAGCAGCTCTCGAGCTTTTGAAGATGGCTGAATCGGAGCCGAGGATCGGCTCCGAACCCAACCAGCAAGAATGAAGGCGAGATAGACAACTTAACATCAAGAAGTTCTAACTACTATTATTTGAAATACCTAACAAACTATCACTCCATTAAGGGGAATAGGGAGATTAACAAAAGCCTTCAAACAGGCCATGAAGAACTAGAAGAAAAAGAGCACACTAGTGGAAAATGCGAAGTGTGAAAGGCAATATAAGAAGTAAAAATTATCCTAACTAAACAAATCTTATCTAGAACTATACAATTCTAAGTAACAATGAGAAAAAAACAAATTTTCACTGGCCAGAGCTGGTGAATCGCCCAATCTGTTGCAGTGGCAAATGAGATCTGAGGGAAGCACCAGTGCATCATGGGATATGGAGTAGGCCACGAGCTGGTTGAAGACCTCGAGCTTTTGCATTTGGCCGAGTCAGAGCCGATGATTGGCTCCAAACCCATCAATAAGAATGAAGGCAAGATAGAACCACTTCGCATTATAATATAATATGACATGTAACATTTAAAATATTTAGGTGGTGAAGCGGTTAGCATTGTCACCTCACAGCAAGAGGTTATCCCATTCTATTCTCGGCTGGAGCGCCTTCTGTGTGGAGTCTACATGTCCTCCCCGCGGTCGAGTGACGTTAAAGACATGCAGGTAGGTGCGTGCGTGAATGGGTGTGCCTTCTTTGAAGGTTGGGCATCGGGCTGGCAACTTGGCACCGTAAAAATACACTGCCAATCAATAGAGGACTGGTGTTCCACTGTGGTGACCCCTAACCAGGAAAAGCCAAAGAAGAAGAAGTTTCAGAAAAAGAAAGGTCTTCTAGAGCAAAATCTGAAGCAACACTTTACTCAGAATCAGAATCCTTGGGTTCTTAACAAAATCCTGAACCGTAGCACTCTCCCTCAAATCCCTGCCCTTCTGACAGAACTTCAGAGTCAGAAAGTAATGGAAAAAAATAAGTTGCACTTATCATAACAACAGATATTCAAAGTAATCACTGTTGCAGTAGCCTTTAGCTATATGGGTTATATCTTGCCAAGGATATAATGGCTGTTCACACTTTCAAAGTCTCTGGCTCCCATCCACACATGTCCAGCCTACTGAAGATTGAGCTCCAAAGGGAGAAAACAAAAACAGCAGCCAAGAATCCAAAAACCTTCAGAACCTTCCTGCTCCATAAAAGGGAGAGAATCTACTGTCATTAAAAAACAGAAAAATTAGGAATAAGTAACTTTAATGAAAAATATAAATTTATACAGAAAAAGAAGGGTGGAGGGAAACTGTGTCAACTGCAACAGTGATTACTATGAACATCTATTGTTCTGGTAAGTGTAATTTACACAACTACACAATATTCATCAATAGCTCATATGGGTACATTACCATAGCTTATCCATCCTGGGTGGGTGGGGGATAACTAGGATCCAGGAGTCCCTGGAGCATGATCCTAGCAAAGCTTATTCTGGACACAGAGAAGGAATACTGTTTGTAATTCTTTGTAAAAGCATACCAAGTAGCTACCTCTAGAATGCTTCTGAAGTCCACCCTTTTCCAGTATGCCATCAAAGAAGCTCTCATAAAATGTGACTTGATCTTGCCTGGAAGTGATTTATCATGGTGGGAATAACAAAAATAGCAAGAGACAGCTATCTCAAAACAGTCTATTTTTTCACAAGATGTCCTTTCTTTTTCCCATTATAGGAGATAAACAAGCCTTCCTAAAGGACTAATTTCTGAGAAGATAATACATGAGTTGCTTGTGCATGCCCAGAGTATGAAAAATTATGTCTCCCTGATTTTTAGGTTCAGGATAAAACACATATTAATGACTTGATTCAAAGTAAACTCTGAAACATTTTTTTTGCATAAATGAGTGATTTGTTCTTGAAGAAACCCTAGCTCTATGGAAAACCAAACAGGGCTCACTCACCATAAGACTTTGCAAGATGACAGAGCCATAAGCAAAACTCTCTTCCAAGTTATGAACCATAATTCAACCTCATGAGCTAGCTGAAAGTGAGACTAAGTTAACTTTTCCAGCAAAAGTTAAGATGCAGTATAGGTGTCACCTGTTTCCTAGGTGGTCTTACATGTAACCCTCCTCTCAAAAACTGCTAGACTAAAAACGGGAAAGAAAGGGGAAGATCCATGGGCAGACATGCTGAACAGCTGACAAATAAATCTTGATGATGGAGTCAGAAAGGCCAGAGGAGAGTAACACACAAATATTTAAGAACCAGTAGTTAGCACCTTGTTATTGCTGCAGCAAACATAAGCTTTCCTACTAGCAGGTTTTCTTGCCTCCTTTAGTTCCTGCTGCATATTAACAAAAATAAGATGCCTAATGTGTATCAACACTGAATCGTCTGAACAGTCAGTTGAAGTTGTTTCAAAACAGCATGTATCAAACTCTCCTTGTCTTGTGTGAGAAGAATCTAATATGTGAGGAAGCTTTTGGTAATTGCCCTTAGTGAATTCCATAAAGAGAAAAACTCTCATCAATCTAAATAGGCAACTAAGAGTGCTAATTAGGTCAAGCAAAACCAACTTTAAGTTAAGATAGCCTACCAGGTGAAAGATAACCATAACACCTTCTAAAGCTGTGTCAGAAACCTCAAGGGCAGCTCACAGCAGTGTGATGAACTGGTGGTTAACAGTGCCACATTCACCAAGCCTGGTGATACAGCAAACCTGTTAGCGGACAAATTCAGTTCTAACTTTATCCCCTTATCACCTCCAACCACCCCCCCAAAAATATCCTCAACCATAACCCCTCCAACTATAACTAGGTAGCATATACTGACTGCACTCACTAAAGCCAAGAACACTGCCTCAATGGGCTCTGATAACATCCCAGGATGCCTCCTGAACAGTCTAAAATACAACTTATCAGGACCCCTGGAATCATTCTAAAAACAGGCTTTGTGCCATGTAAATGGAGGCCTGTGATGGTCATCCCCAATCAAAAGGTAGGACCTTCAACAGATCTTGGAAACTACAGACCCATTATTCTGACTACTCTTATTTGCAAAGCCATGGAAAGAAATATGGAAATTATCAGCAAGGACAGGAGACCTCCACACACTGGCTCCATCCCAGTTTGGTTTTGTCAAAGGAAGGTTACTGAATCTGGCGGACTTCTTTAAAAAGGTCACTAAGGCAATGGATGAGGGCAAAATGATGCATGCTGCCTACCTAGATCTTGCTAAAGCATTTCACACCCTACTCTAGTAATGTTAACAAACTTAACTAGGTATAAACCCCTTTATAACATGCTGATTAGCTAGCTGTCTCACTAACAGAACTCAGGCAGTTAGAACTGGTGAAGCCATCTTCACAAAGAGGCCACTCACCAAAGGAGTTCCCCAGAGCTCTGTGCTAGGCCCACTCCTCTTTGGCATCTACTTCTCGGATGTCAAAGGCCTCTGGCTAATCAAGGTAACATATGATGGCAAACTGGAAGAATTCAATGAATTCCCCCAAGATGAAAACACCCTTCAGGATAGTCTAACACAAGCACTTAATGCCAGAGCTATGGCTTAAATCTCAATACCAAGAAACGCATTATAATACCTTTTGGGAAGTCTGCCACCTCAAGTAACTACATCATCAATAAAACACTCCAAAAAGTTGATTCACTAGTCAGAGATCTGGGAACCCATGTAGACAGTAACCTAGCCTTCAACCAATACGTGTCCAAGGTAGTAAGGAAATCCTTCCATGCTGCTCAACTTATAAGCAACGGCATGGCATCTAGGGCTAGAGAGGTCATCATATTACAGTACTCATCCCTCATCAAACCCATCATAGAGTATAATGCCCCCTTCGATATGTACCTGACCAGACCCATGTAGCAAATGGAACATCCATAAAGGTTCCTTACAAAAAGAATATAGGGAGTAAACACAATATCCTGTGCTGATCACCTCAAAGCCCTGTCTCTTTACTCAGCATCATATGAACTAGCATACAAAGTATCCCTAGACCCTGTTTTGATTAACTTTTTGCACATCAGCAAAACAAACAGCATCAGAACTACTACATTAAAAGACCTAAATTTTGCTTGCGACATAAAGAGGACATGTTGGAGAGACAGATGTGTTTCTCAGAGAATTCCCATTCTCTGGAACACATTCCCCATCCATGTGAAGCACAGTTCCTCTCTATCCCTACTTAAGCGCACTTGGACCAATGGATGGGTAAACAGAAATTCACCCTTGGTCTGGCACTTATATATCTGATGTATAAAGGCAGTGAGTAAATCAACCCCTATATAAATCAAATTTGGGGGTCACATTTGGGTTATACAGCAAGGCTTATATGGGCTCCAGAAGTTTTTAGCCTCATATACACCTAGAAACCATAGGAAGGGAGAACCACTGCTGCACAGGCCACAAGGGAGTTACCACAATGGTCTTTGGAGACTCCTCCTGAATCTTCAGAATGACTCTGGAAATCACTGGAAATGAAAGAAGAGCATAAAGGAACATTCAAAGGATTGAAAAAGCTTCTGTTTTCCATGCCTTTTTGCAAGGAGTTCTGGTACAGAATTTGTCTAGTTGCTGGTTTTAAAAGGAGGCAAAGAGATCTATTTGAGGTGCTCTCACAACTGGATCAAATCTTAGAAGACTCCTTAGTTCAATTTCAAGTTCACGAGTGTCTGTTCTGATCATACTCAATTTGATTACCACCACATTTTGCTCTGAAGGAATGTATGATGCTTGGAGGAATAAAACAATGCTTCAAAGTGACCTCTCAAACTACCATAGCCAGCTTGCACAGAGAGCAATACCTGGTGCACCCCTGTTTATGTACCACATCACTGCGATGTTGTCTGTAACCATCTGCAGAGATCCAGGGGATCACAGATGATGAAAAGACTCTATGGCATGGGTCATAGTTACTCATTCATGTTTATGCGCTTTGGTCTGTTTTGTTCCAAAGACCCTGCACTTTTTACACCACCATTGAAACAGCACTCCAAGCAAAATCCAGTGCATCTTTCACAACAGATTGAGCAGGAGTTGGATGGGAGAATGGGAGATGTGGATTTTGGAAAATCTGTTCTTCCCACCAAAGCATTTCCTTCTCTTTTTACAAAAACAAAGATTATTGGAATCTGAAATTCAGACAGTGAGAATACTGGATCCATCTACTTTTTAAGAACGTGTGTATCTTTCTCATATGTAACCTGGCAAAAGGAATAATGACAATCATGAATGCCATGCGCCCTAAATTCCTCAGATACTCTCTGACTGAAGTTGGAGACCGACTGGAGAAACTCAGGAAAACTTCTGGATATGAGCCCACTTTCTCCTGAGTTAGGAACACATTTTGCAGGGACAAATCTAGAAGGCATCCTAGAAAACTATGCTATATGAAGAAGCTAAGAAAGATTCCTGACTGCTGATCAGAAAACCAAGTTGAGAAGATTTGTAACACACATAAGGGACTCTTGACACCTGGAAAAAGACTCAGCAAAGGTAACTAAGTTGTCTATATAATGACAAGTGTGAACGCCTTGCAGTCTGCTATGCACAATGGCACTAAATATACAAAACCAACTGATATTGCCAACATCCTGGCAGATAGGTTCAGTGCTAACTTTACCCCTCTCTCACCCCTAAAGGGCCCATCTCTATACCGGAAGAATGCAAAGTTCCTGTAATCATGGCTGCACAGGTAAAAAAACACACTCTCCAAAGCCAAGAACACAGCATCCATGGGACCTGACAACATCCCAGGCTGCTTTCTACATGAACTAAAGAATGAATTGGCACCCCCACCTAAGCACCATGTTCAATCATAGCCTCACTTCTGACGTTGTGCCCACTGAATGGCGCACAGCAGCAGTTATCCCACTCCACAAAAGTGGAGCCACCATGGACCCCGGGAACTACCGGCCCATTAGCCTAACAAGCCTGGTCTGCAAGGCCATGGAACGTATCATCATAGAACTTATAAACAAAGACATTAATAATCTCCAAACTCTGGACCCCACTCAGTTCGGATTTGTAAAAGGCAGATCATGTCTCCTAAACCTGATAGACTTCTTTGAAGCAGTCATCAAAGCCATAGACGAGGGTAAGGTGGTTCACACAGCCTATCTAGATCTCACCAAGGCTTTCAACACCATCCCCCACTCGAATTACAGATAAACTCACTAAACTAGGTATAAATCCCTATGTCACAAGATGGGTTGCCAACTGGCTCACTGACAGAACCCACACTGTGAAAGTAGCAGACTCCAAATCTGACTTCAGACCAGTGACAAGTGGAGTACCACAGGGTTCAGTCCTGGGTTCTCTCCTGTTTGGTATCTACCTTTCTGAAGTACAGGCTAACACAGAAGGTCTTTGGCTAATGAAGTTCGCAGATGACTGCAAACTAGGAGCCATAATTGAAACTCCTAATGATGAATGTAGGACATCCTACAAAAGGGCCTCACTGAGACAGATGCCTGCTGTCAAAGCCATGGCCTCAAGCTCAATGCCAAAAAATGCACTGTCATCCCCTTTGGTAAAAACTCTGTACCCATGAGCTACCACATAGGTGGTAGTCTACTTAACACCGAAAGTGTGATAGGAGACCTTGGGACACTGGTGGACAGTAGTCTCTCCTTTGATAATCACATTGCCACAGTAGTCAGGAAATCCTTCTACATGGCACACCTCATCACAAAAGGTTTCTCATTCAGGAAAAAAAAAGGTAATTGTTCCCCTCTACTCGTCACTCATTAGACCCATTATAGAGTACAATACCCCTTTTGGTATGTACCTCACAAGACATCTACAACAACTGGAAAGGCCACAGAAATACCTCACAAAGAGGATTACCAGCCTCAAACAGATGCCCTACGCAGGCCATTTCAAAAACCTCCAGCTTTACTCCATCGCATATCGCCTACTCAGAGGCGATCTCTGCCTAACATACAAAGCTATGTCAAACCCAGAGCTGTTGGACATGCTCCACTTAAAGAAATCCCAATCCCTCCGAGCTACACGCTCTAGGGACCTAAACCTTGTCACCACAATAAACAGAAAGCTGGAGGGATAGATTCCTGTCCCAGAGACTTCCCATACTCTGGAACAAACTACCTATTTATATCAAACAAAGCTCCTCATTAGCACTCTTCAAGAAAAATCTTGATGACTGGATGGGATATAGGAAATTCACCCCGGGGATCACCTCTGTGGCTCTGCTCGACAGGGGCACAGGAAAATAATTTTCTTGGGTGGCGAAAGCCAGGGTACCTTTTTGGCTAGGCTTATATAGGCCCTAGGGCCAATAGCCTAGCACCTACCTATGAACTATCGCTGCAGCTAGACATTTTATTAACATCCTTGAAATGCAGACACCTCAAGGGATAATGGAAAGAACTGATAATGTAATCTGGACAAGAAAAAAATCTGAGGAAAGATCTGAACTCTGTGGCAATGTGAATGTAATGATATGCATCTTTCAGGTAAAGAAATACCAAAAAACTCTGAATACAAAATGAGAGGTAACAGGTTCATAGGTTCATAGGTTCATAGGTTCATACTAGGCTATCTGCCCGAGGGCAATTACAAGCCTAGCCCAATAGTTTTGTGGCTTACGCCACCCCTTTAGTATGGGGAACTATACCCATTATTTTGCTGTGCCTCTGTTGAGCAGTGACACTGAGGTAATCCCTGGGGTATATCTGCGATCTCCCATCCATTGGTCAAGATTTCTCTTGAACAAGGCCAGCGAGGTGCTCTGCCTCACATATACCGGGATTTTATTCCACAGCATAGGGAGTCTTTGGGTGATGAATCTATCCCTCCAGCACGTCCTATTAATAGCCGTGTCGAGGTTTAAGTCTCCGCCCTTGTGGCTCTGACGGATCTAGATTTTTGAGGTGAAGCATATTCATCAAATCTGGGTTTGACATGGCCTTGTATGTTAGGCAAAGGTCACCTCTGAGCAAGCGGTGGCGACTGAATAGAGCTGGAGTTCTTTCAGTCGGGCAGCATAGGACAGATGTTTGAGACCCTTTATCCTTTTGGTGAGGAACTTTGTGGCCTCTCCAGCTGCTGCAAGTGTCGGGTCAGATACATTCGAATGGGGCATTGTACTCAATCATTGGTCTGATGAGTGATGAGTATAGGGAGACTATGACCTCCCTTGATCTAGATGAGAATCCCTTCATGATAAGGTGGGCAATGTAGAAGGTCTTCCTAACTACTTTAGCTACATGGGTGTCGAATGACAGACTACTATCAACCTGGGTCCCCAGGTCCCTGATAACTTCTTCTGTGCTCAGTGGATTGCCACCTATTTGGTAGCTAGGGGTAACCTTGTTTTTCCCGAAGGGTATGACTATGCATTTTTGGCATTTAACTTTAGGCCATGGCTCTGGCACCAGTTATCCGCTTCTGTGAGACCCTTCTGAAGGATATCTGTGTCAGATGTGTTTTCTACTATGGCGCCCAGTTTGCAGTCATCTGCAAACTTTGTCAGCCATAACCCTCCTGTGTTTGCTTGTACTTCGGAAAAGTAGATGCCAAACAAGAGTGGGCCCAGGACTGAGCCCTGTGGTACACCACTTGTGACAGGCTTTGAGTCTGACATGGCGCCAGCAACTCTGACCCTGTGGGTTCTGTCACTCAGCCAGTTTGCAACCCATCTTGTGATGTATGGGTTAACATTTAAGCTGATGAGTTTTTCAATGATACCTGAGTGGGGTATTGTATCGAAGGCCTTCGCCAGATCGAGGTAGCCTTTCCCTCATCAATGGCTTTGGTGACTGTTTCGAAAAAGTCAACCAAGTTTAGAAGGCATGATCTGCCTTTGACAAAGCCAAACTGGGATGGATCCAAAGTCTGCAAATTCCCTATGTCTTTATTTATGAGGTCCATTATGATCCTCTCCATGGCTTTGCAGATAAGGCTTGTCAAGCTAATGGGCCGGTAATTTCCAGGGTCGGTGGAGGCACCGCCTTTGTGAAGTGGGACCACAGTTGCAGTGCGCCACTCCCTGGGTACGTATCCAGAGGTAAGACTATGATTAAACAGCTGTCCTAGCTGTGGGTTTAATTCCTCGTTGAGTTCATGGAGCACACAGCCGGGGACACCATCAGGTCCTGCAAGGTCAACATTCTGAACTCTGGCACCTTCACAAACAAGTTAAGAAAGGAAAGATCTAGAAGTAGTCTCCAGGTTGCACTCTTCTTTGTCACCAGAAACATTCTTGAATAGAATACCTTCCTTATCTAATTTAGGGGCACAGGTTATATGACCCCTAAGGAAAGCATATGATTTAAAACCAGAGAAAACAGTTCTGTCATGTTGGGTGGATGAGAAGGAATACCACAAAAAAGGGGATCTTCGTAATGTCATTTTAACTTTCCTAAACTATTCTCAGAACCCATTTGTCCAAAACAGGCTAATGCCAAAGGGGATGACTGAGGACCCCTATTTGGGACAGACTTACGGAAGCAGCCAGATGGAAGGTGGGGATGCTGATATAGTCATTTTGGAGTAGAAGATTATTATCTTTTTTTCTGAAAAGATCCCTGCTTTTTCTTTGATTCCTCCTGGCACTTTTTCTTAGAGCCCTAAATGTCAGAAGCTTATTGGGTTTGCTTGTTTTGCTTTTTAATAAGGAACCAGAGGATTTTGTAGCGTTAAAGACAGAAGCCTGAAAAATCTTAGAAAGCCCTTAAATCAGTTTTCTTCCTTCAACAAACTGAAGAACCAAACAAAACCTACTTATCCAAGGAGAATTTAAAACATTATATTCAACCTCCTCTGAAAACTTCTGATTGTGTACCCAGGAAAAAAGTTCCACTACAGAAGTAGTAGTTATAAGCCCTGGACATGGAGTCAACACAGTCATAAACACTCTTTAAAAAAAGTGCACTTGAAAAAAAGTACCAATAACAGGATTCAGAAAGGGCTTACTTTCTGAAGGCAAAGTGCCAGAAAAGTTCCTTAAACTGCCCACACAATCGAGCATGCACTTGTTAGGCTGATAAACTTTATAAAGTCTATCTGCCTTTTTAGGGAGTGAAAACGAACTATCAGGATTATTGCAAACTAAGTCAAAAGCATCCCAACAGGAATGGGAATACAGTGTGCCATATCCACATGCAACATGTCATAATACCTCCTTAAAAATGTGGAACTCATTCTCTACAGTAGTCCAATGACACCAGTGTGTGCTGAATAAATGCTTCTCGAAACAAAAAATAAACCCAACAAGCACAAGTAAGATGAAGCAACACCAGGCTATCATAAAACCAGCAACAGTTTGTTAAACTCCCTTTCATCCCCCACCTTTTATACACATTCACTTTTTTATACATGCTTACTATTAGTTCTGTATATATTTAAAATGTTATCTCTTTAAGAGTTTTACTAGGATGTCATGTGATTTTTCACTTTGTTATTTACTGGGCAGTGAATTACACAGATTTTATGCATCTGATGAATCAGTTGCAATACTGCAAAAGTGCTTATGCCTTTGCCTGTGCCTGTTTCCTGCATAAACTGTTGCTGGTTTTATGATAGCCTGGTGTTGCTTCATCTTACTTCTGCTTGTTGGATTCATTCTATACAGTCTCAGCAAAAGAAAATTCCTGTACAGGAGAAGTTAAGGAATCACTCTCCTCAGATTCAGAATCAGGGACATATGAAGGAAATATAGAAGGAGCTCTGTTCTTAGCCTTATCAGAAAAATCTGATAGAGGGTCCCCAGGTATTGTGGAACTATGTTTCTTAGTCAACTCTCAGTGCTGTGCCACTGGATTCAAAGCCTGCAATAACCATTTACCCAAAGTAATTAATTCATCTTTATTTGCAGAAATACTATTTTAAGAAGAATTACATCTGCTTTTTTGTTTCTTTTTCCAAATAACATTCTTATATGGGGACCAACTTAGGGATACCACTTCAATCTGGGAAACAGGTCTCTTACCTTGGCCACCCCGGGAAGAACTTCCCAGTGAAACTCCCAAACTTGAAGAAGGTGGTTCTCCCATGCCCGGAATGGACACTGGAACAGCTGCAGAGGATGTGGCTAATTCCCAGTCTATGATGGAGGTAAGAACTACACCAGCGGGTCCCACAGGAAATGAGACAGTGGTCTGAGTAGCTCATTGTGGCCACTATGAGTCATCCACCAGTGGCTGAGGCATTGATTCATCCTGCATTGTCAGCAAGGGCTCCCTAGAATGTTTCTTTTTCTTAGCTGCAGCAGAAGGAACCATTGGACAGGTAAGTGTTTCCATTTTCTTGCTGAGAGATAGAAACCTGTTCACAGAAGTGTGTAGCTGGAAAGAATGGTTCAGAAGTGAATGCAGACATATTTGCAGTCGTGTAAACATTGTTCAGAGCCATGGACAGCACCCCAGCTGTCAAGGGCTTCAATGCATTTCATAAATTGCGATCCCCCCAACCTTAGCTCAGTATAAAACAAAAGGAGGAGGTGTCTCAGTGTCATAAAGAACAAGCACACTGCTACATTGGTCCAACAGCATGACTTGTTTGACCTGATCCAGGCCCTATCATATACTTGCTAGCTACAGATCCACTAACATGAGTCTGGAAAAACCACACCTCCTACCTACACCTACTGGAATCTCTTAACATTCAGCCTAACACTATTATGGGTGACTTCAACTACCTCTCCATAAACTGGGAGATTTACTTCGTCAATGCAAACACCCTGGAGCAACCAATTAGCTCCCCAAGTACAGGTATAAATATCCTAGACCTGGTATTCACAAACAATGGGGGATGCTCCTCCCTCCCATGCATTAACTACTTCCTAGTAAGATCTGACCACAAAATGATCTCCTTTAGTATTAAAACTAACTTAGAACCCCCCATCAAACTCCAAACCTGTTAAGAACTTTACTAAAGCCAATTACCTCAAACTAAGTGGCAGCTTATTAAACTTCCAAGCCCCCCTGAACACATATGATAATAAGGCCTTCTCTGTGCGGCACACAAAAGCATTGTACAACCACAGTCACAGCTGCATAGAGGAGGCAGTACCTGTCTGAGTCAAACCAATAATTTCTGACACAAATAAACTACCCTGGTGGACCACTAGCATAAACAGGCTATTCTAGAAAAGGAAAAAAAAATCCTCTCCAAAGTCAAGAAGGAACAGACAAAACAGTGCAAAAAGACACCAGTCAAAATAAACAAATTAAGAGAGCTGGTCAAATTTGCCAAAGCAAGCTACAAGACAAAGACAGCCTCCCAGTTGAAAGATAACCAAAAGGCTTTTTTTAATTATATTCTTAACCTCAGGTGAAATGTTCAGCAATGTGCCAAGTTAATCATGAACGGCAACACTTACACTCAGCCTGAAACTACAGTAAAAATGCTGGCTGACAAGTTCAATCCAAATTTCTCCTCCCATCAACTCCTACCACACCCAAAAAAATACCTGCAATCATCCCCCTACTGGTCATTACAAGGGAACAGGTCCTTAATGCACTCGCTAAAGCCAAAAACACAGCTTCCATGGGTCCTGACAACATTCCAAGATACTTCTTACTTAGCTTAAAACAGAATTTATCAGGGCTACTACAAGTCCCCTTTTAACAAGAGCCTCCAGACAAGCTTTGTCCCAGAGGAATAGGGGAGCGCAACAGTTGTCCCTCTGCACAAGTGGGGCCCATCATCTGACCCAGGGAACTGCAGACCCACAAGCTTGTCCAGCTTATCTGCAAGGCCATGAAGAGAATTATCATGGACCTGATCAATAACGACATAGAAAATCTCCAAACACTGGACCAGACTCAATTTGGCTTTGGCAAACAGAGGTCTTACCTGCTCAATCTGGTGGACTTCTTCGAGAAAGTCACCAGGGCCATGAATGTGGGTAAAATGGTACAAACCACTTATCCACACCTGGACAAAGCTTTCGACACAATACCCCCCCCCAGAATCACAAATAAACTTACCGGGTTAGGCATAAACCCCAATATCTTCAGATGGCTAGCAAACTGACTCACTGACAGGGCATATGTTGTCCGGACAGGTGAATCCACATCTGATAAGAAACCTGTTACTAGCAGTGTCCCACAGGCTCAGGGTTGGGACCCCTCCTGTTTGGTATATACTTCTCTGAACTGAAGGCCAATCTTAGGGTCCTCTAGCTCACCAAGATCGCTGATGACTGTAAGCTGGGAGCAATCATCAAATCCCCCAAACAATGCTGACATCTTACAAACAGGCCTAAAAATGACAAATGACTGGTGCCAAAACTATGGTCTGAGACAATGCTAAAAATTGTGTAATCATGCTTGCTAAGGTAAGACTAAACACACACAAAAACAGCTAGATATCTTAGGATCCTATATCCCTCCAGGAGATAATATCAAAACCCTAGAATCTCTTCTCCAATAGACATCAGAAACCCTCCCCATGAAACCATTATACTAGGCGACTTCAATATTGATTGGACCTCACTTAAATCACCCCAGCCCTCAAATCATATTATCCTTTACAGATTCTCACAGCTTATACAAACCCCTACTAGGGTAGACAAAACCTCAAAAAAAGAATCAATACTTGACTGGATTCTCACCAATTGCCCATCTTCCACCCATAATTTCGGTACACTACCCGACACTCTAAGCGATCACCTCCCAACCTTCTTCATCAGAGACCAACTAAACTCACTAGAACTAGCTCTCTTAAACACATCAGATACACTAAAAACTTCAGGGCTGACAACCTTAATACAGCCCTTAAAGACTCTAACTGGTCCCCTCTTTTAACACTTCCTTTAGATGAAGCAATTGAGTATTTCAACACTATCCTCTTAGGCCTTCTCAACCAACTTGCTCCACCAAGACAGATCCGCACTAAAACCATCTATGCCCCATGGCTTTACAAGAGCACTAGGCAACTTATGAAACAAAGGGACAAAGCATGGGACACCTGGCACAAAAACAAAACTACTCCTAATAGGCAAACATACTTACAACTGAGAAACACTGTAAAAAAAAAATCAGTCTAAACAAAAATGCTATAGTGAAATTCAAACTAAGCATAATACCAACCCACAAAAGTTCTGGGCCACTATAAACAGTATTCTCCAACCAGGTAAATCACCAACTCCTCATCCAAACATAGACACCACCTCTATAAACACAGCCACCCAATTCAATGAGTTCTTTACCAGCTTTATATTAAAGCTGTCAACAGACACACAGTCCTCAACTATACTATATAATCCATCAAATAACACTAACTCCTTCGCCCTTCAACCTATACCAACTTACACCATCTATAGACACCTAAACAAACTTAAACCCACTACCTTTGCAGTCAACAAACTACCTGCCAAATTCCTACAAATAGCCACTAAAGCCATTTTCTGCCCAGTCTCTATAATCATTAACAGATCAATCTCAGAATAAAAGATGCCACTTCTTTGGAGAATCTCCTACATTATACCAATACACAAAGGGGGTAACTCCACTGACCCAACAAACTATCGCCCTATAGCTATACTTTCCCCACTGGCTAAAATACTGGAAAAATGTATCTACACCTAGGTCCTAACACATCTCCTTTCCAGCAATCTTCTTGCTGAAACTCAACACAGATTCTGCCCCAACCATAGCACTACCACTGCACTCATCCATTTTAGTAACCTAGTAAATATGCAACGCAACAACGGACAACTAGTGTCTGCAGTTTTCCTTGACTTATCAAAGGCGTTTGATACTCTTCCATAAAAAACTAATAACATCACTCTCAGAATTAAAACTAACTACCCCCCACTCTATTATGAGACTATCTCTCCCAACGCCAACAAGCTGTTCAGTGGAAAAACTCCCTTTCCCCTCTACTTCCTGTAAAACTAGGAGTACTCCAAGGATCAATCCTAGGACCCCTACTTTTCACAATATTTACAAATCATCTTCACAAAGCCGACCCTCTAGCAAACCTGGTTCAATACGCTGATGATTCCACCTTAATCTGCTCTTTCCCCACCCTCCAACAACTTCAAATCAAGACCTAAGAAGCCTTTACAACCATTGAAACCTGGCTAACAAACTCCCAGCTAATACTAAATCCTAAAAAGACCCAGCTTATGCTCTTTCATCCTTCCAAAGCAGCAGCACCTACTCCCCTCCTAGGGGTCATTAGTGACAATAATATGAAATTTGACAAGCACATAGCTCATACAATAACCAAAATCAACAAAAAACTAGGTACTCTTTTCAGATGTAAAAAACTTCCTAACCAGTAACAGAAAAGTTACCCAATTTCTCTCTTACACTTTGTATTCTTTTAGTGAGAAACCTCTAGGGCCACTCCAGTTGGTATAAGTGCCTGGTTAGGTATATGCAGAAGGGAGCATTGTACTCAATTCTGGGCCTGATGAGGGCCGAGTAAAGTGGCACTAATTGGTTGCTCCAGGGTGTTTGCATTGATGAAGTAAATCTCCCAGTTTATGGAGAGGTAGTTGAAGTCACCCAAAATTGTGTTAGCATACAGTGAAGCATACAGTAAGGTAGAGAGAAGATAGGTTTGAGTTTGGGTAACTGTCCTAATTAATCTGAACAAGAGTGATTTAAACAAGCTATCAGTATGCTACAACAAAATAGCAAAATTTGCCACAAACTCCTCCTACTGCACCCACCACTGTCAGGCCCTAAAACAGCTTTCCCGGCTGGAACACCCTAACTCTAAACCAATTTCTTCTAGCTCACCAAATACTGTGCCAACCTAACAAAACTCCAGCCTTACAAGACCTGATCACCCTCTACTCCAATAACCGAGAACTTAGATCTACTAATAAGGCACTAATTGCAATCTCCAAAAGCCATTACAACTCTGGTGACTCCCTGTATTCTAGCAACATTGCCAAGACTTGGAACTCCCTACCACTACAAATCAGGGTACAACCTAACAAAACAATCTTCAAAAAACAGCTTATTTCCCACCTAAACAACTCCTGGACTTGCAACTGCCTAGCACCTGGCTGATATATTCTAACATCTTTCCGCTATCTACTATCCAACCTCCTCTTAAAAACTCCCGCAGATACATTATATATTATCACACGTTACTTACCAACTCACTGCCGCCTACTCCCCACTGTCCCATCAATACCCACTAACTCTCCCCTAGGCTAAGTTGAAAAGCTTTCCCTTAAAATGTCACTGCACCTCATATGATCCTTTTTTAGTTTTTCCTTTCTTGTCTTATCTTCAGTACATCTTCAAGATTATCTCTACTAAACATACTGTATGAACAACAACCATATGTTACTACTTGCTATACTTTTAATTGTATGTCTAAATCACAATGCTTATGTAAATATCTTATGCAATCACATTATTACCTGCTATATTTTTGTAACTGAATGTGTAAACCACAATGCTCATGTAAATATCTTATGTATAGTATGTTAGCAATTGTTCTGGAGCTTTTCTTCCCAGGCCTCTGCTGAAAACAGACAACTCTAACCAGTCGGACCTTCCAGATAAACAAATGTAAAATAAAATAAATTAATCATACCCTTCATTAAATCAGATATACCTTCAAATTATAATACTGATAGCACACCCCTACAAGTAGACCCATTGGTGAGGGACCTAGGAACACAGATAGATAGTAACCTAAACTTTGACCACAATGTAGCTACAGTAGTGAAGAAATTCTTGTGTGTGGCTCACCTTATAAATAAAGGTGTGGCGTCAAGGTCAAAGGAAGTCATAGTGCCACTTTACTCGGCCCTCATCAGGCCCAGAATTGAGTACAATGCTCCCTTCTGCATATACCTAACCAGGCACTTATACCAACTGGAGTGGCCCCAGAGGTTTCTCACTAAAAGAATACAAAGTGTAAGAGAAATGTCTTATGCAGACAGACTAAAGGCTCTTTCCGTTTAGTCTGTCACATATTGTTTACTGATAGGTGACTTATGCCTGACCTAAAAGGCATTCTGTGATTCAGCCCTGATGAAAATGTTACATATTCTCAAGAAAAACTATACGAGGCTTACACAATCTTTGGACCTGAACCTTATTTGTGACTCTAACAGAACTTGCTGAAGAAGACGATTCATATCCAAAATGCTACCTCATCTATGGAATAAACTTCTTATCTTCATAAAACAAAGCCAGTCTCTCAATTTCTTCAAAAAGAATTTGGATCCCAATCCCTCCAAGCTACACACTCTAGGGACCTAAACCTTGTCACCACAATAAACAGGACACGCTGGAGGGATATATTCCTGTCCCAAAGACTTCCTATACTCTGGGTGAAGCTACCCATCTATGTCAAGCAAAGTTCTTCATTAGCACTCTTCAAGAAAAATCTTGATGAGTGGATGGGAAAAAGGAAATACACCCCGGGGATCACTTCTGTGTCTCTGCTGGACAGTGGCACAGGAAAATAACTTTCCTGGGTGGAGTAAGCTATGGTACCTTGCTGGCTAGGCTTACGTAGGCTCTTGGGCTGATAGCCTAGTACCTACCTATGAACCTATGGATAATGGATGCAGAACTGTATGGACACAGACAGTCTGCAAAATGACTCAGGGCTCCAACACCCAAAGACCCACTACCCTGACACTATCCCATCCCATATCTGGGGAATTAAGATATAATACGGCTCCTCCTCCTCTGCAATATTTCCAATGTGTAAACAAATCTATCTATAAACTTGCACAAATGTTTTTTTTTCCTTGTTTATATTTTTTTTCCTTAACTGACACACACACACACACACACACAGATATATATATATATATATATATATATAAATAAATATATATATATATATACATATACATATATGTGTGTGTGTGTGTATGTGTGCGTGTGTGTGCGAGTGTGTGCATATATTTTTCTGTTCTTTTTTAAATTAATTTTCACTGTAAACCGCAGATTTGTATACTATGTTATACCTTCGCTCTTCACCAGTATTACAAAATGTGAATGTACTGTGTTCATTTTATACTGTTGTCATGGAGCTTTTCTCCCCGGGACTCCATTGAAAATGGGCTCTTCATGGCCCAATGGACTATCCCAGTAAACAAACTGTAAATAAATAAATACATATATACATACATACAAACTGTCATATCTTGGGTATTATTGGCTAAGCTTGTAAAGACTCATGCTATTAGGCTAGTTATCACCTATGAAGAGACAGGACAGTTTTCTTCCTAAATACCCAGGGATAGTTTTTTCCCCTGGTAAGTGCAACTTGAAGGAGCCGGTTGAAAGGTAACTTGTCATAAAGTGTAAAAAAGCATTAACACACTTACTCCCCCTTACAAAAAAGTGCCCTTAATCAAAATAAATCATCTCAACTAAAGTACCATGTCAGATGAGGCATTTTCAGTAAAATAGTAAACAAAATAATAATGCCGGTCTTCTGAAACAGACTCTTTCCCTGTTCTTGTAAAAAAAAAAAAAAAAACACTAAAAATAAAAAAATACATATGGAGGGGATCCCCAAAGGGGACTTATCTGCCAGCAATGGAAGACAGGAACTTGTCACTCTTCTGACGCACAGAAGGAGGAATGCTCTCAAGGGCAGCAAGAAAGTACTGAGTTTCTGGTGCCCAGGCTGCTGTTTTCTCCCTTTGGAACTCGAACTTTAGAAGCATGGGCATGTGAGGAGATGGGGAACCAAGGACTTTGGAAGACTGGCCAGGCATTTTATCCTTGGCAGAATATAACCCATACAGCTAAATGCTCCTGCTGCAGTGATACTAATTAACATCTATTATCTTTTTCTTTCCTGAAGAGAAAGTAAGTAAAATAAAAGCAGAAAATAATTATCTAGCAAATCCTAGCAAATGATTCCCATCCATGTTTTACCCCAAAAAGGTATCCATCTGTATCTTTTAGTTTGTTCTGGGATCTTAGTCTTGTAGTTCAATTTGCAGTTAGGTAAAGATTGTTTCTACATTATGCTGCACTTCTATCTACACAACCAGAATTACTTATAAAAGTTAGCTGTGTTTTAAACCATGCTGGGCTTTAGTCTTTTAGTTTCATTCACAGTTTTGGCAGAAATGTGTGCTGCCGCCATAGTTGAGCTTTATTCAGTCATTTATTACTGCATTTTTCAACACATGATGTTACTGGTAAATTCCTGCACAGCCTGGTGCCTTGAACTGTAGTAGAATTTCAAAAGGGACAGTGTTGTTATTTGTGCTTCAGTGCTTTTAGAGTGTTGATATTTCAGTTTTGCTCCCACAGTTTTATAGTCTGTCATTTACCTGCATAAAGTTGCATTCTAGTGCCTTCTCTTCCCCTGTTCTTTGTGTTTGCCCCACCCCCACTAAGACATTAAGCTAAAGTTTCTGAAACTCTAAACTGCATGAGGTCACTGACCTGTAGATCAGAAAAGTTGCATTCTGATGCCTTTCTGTTCCACTGTTCACCACCCCCGACTGACACATTAAGCTGAAGTTTCTGAAAGAGCTGCAATATTGGCTTTATTTGATTGGACCCCTCTCTGGACAGCCTGCTTCTCCCTTGATTTTTTTTCTCCAACCCTCCCACCTTTTTCCTGTTGTGTTTTTATAAGGCAGTGTCTCTGGCCTCTGCTCCTTATGGTAATCTAATTTCCAAAGTCCCTCCCTCCCCTGTTTCATTGTTGTTTTCTGTTGTATAAACTAGGTAAGCACTCTTCCCACCCATTGTTTTCCACAAATCTATGACACTGAGTGCCCACCCAGCAAACCAGTACTGCTCTTGAGTAAACATGGTTTACTACAAATAGTCTCCTGTTCATTTTACCAGAGCTCAGCATAGCTTGGTGTCCTAGCCTGTGTTCCAGACGTGTTTTACTTGTATCTGGTGCCATCCAGGCAAAGCTAAGCACTTTTGAGTGACTGCTACAATTTCCAGCTTTTATTTGTGCATTTCACTGTATTCCTGTAAAACTGCAGTGGTGGTGCTGCGGTAGAGTTGTCGCCTCATAACAAGACGTTGTCCCGTTCGATTCTCAGCTAGAGCGTCTTCTGTGTGGAGGCATACATGAATGGGGCGTGCCTTCGTTGAAGGTTGTGCATCGGGGCTGGTAACCAGGTACGTAAAAATCCACTACCGATCATTAGCGGACCGGAGTTCCGCTGTGGCGACCCCTAACCGGGAAAAGCCGAAAGACACAAACAAACAAACTGTATTTCTGTAAAACAAAATTGCTCTTCCTCTCACTATTACTGCTGTAAAACTGACTTGAAATCACCTTCAGCAAGGGATTTCCAACTACTTGTTTAAATGGTTTGTGGTAGTATTGCACTTGTGGGTCTTTTCTACTATGTTTTTACATTAGGAGGACAGGGTTTATTCATCTTGTGCCAGGAGGTGTGTGCATGGTATATTTGAGATGGGAAACACACAAAAGGATTCTATAGGCCACAGGGCTCATTAGTTAGTTTTCTGGCGGTTGTTTGTGCAGCACAGCATTTGCTTGGAGGTGCTCACCATCAGCAGCAGTGCCCTGTACAGTAGCAAACACTAGAAAGAAACATTTTCTCAATAGAACAGTCCATAAAACTATAAAGCAGTAAATATAGAGCAAATACCTTGCATGTCAACAAGCTTAGAGCAGCTAGCTAGGCATCAAGTGGCAATACCTGAATATTTATTAAGGTTTCAGTATCGTGACAGCATTAAACTTAGCAGAATTTAGTAGTGTTTAGCATAATCTGCGCCAATAAAGCACCCTTATTAGTCTGCACTAATAAAGCACCAATAACAGCCTTCTAACCCCAATACACTATTCCCTTGCAGCTCACCAATCAAATGACTGGAGAGCTTGGATATGCAATTTCCTAACTTCTCTGCAGCCAACTTGGTAGATAAAGGCATCTTGTCTCATGTTTACAGACAACCACTTAATCCTTAAAGAAAATGACACAATATATGAGAGATGTACTTACACAATGACACTGGAGGCTAAACTCATACAAGCACACATCAGGTTGTTGAAACCATGCACACAACACCCACCTCACATATTACAAAACACACACACAGACTAACATACGTTGAGGGACTTAAAAGCAATCTTCCTAAACAACAATGATCGCCTAGAACACCTGTTAGCAAAGCTATACCTTAGCAAGTTCAAAGGCACTAATTAAAAACAACGCCTAACACCACACATATGGTCACTCTTAATGGGGACCCAAACACTAAGCCCCTACAGCAAGGAAACACACTTCCTAGGGCTCTTGTCGTATGGGACTCCATTGTAAGGCATAATGATGCCCCTCTAGCCAGGCTGAATAAGGAGAATATAATGGTTAGTTGCTTATCTGGAGCCAGGATCTGCCAAATCATGCAAGCATTCAAGTCATTACAGCAAAGGTACCAGTATGAGTCCATCATAGTCCATGTAGGTGTAAATGAACTGAGACATATCTCCAAGGACTATATGAAGAGAAACATTATGGAGCTCCCAGACGGTGTGTCTCAGGCTGGTATAAACCTGGTATTGAGCAGTATATTACCATCAACAAGGATGATGCCACAATATAAGCAAAAGATTGATTTTAACACCTGGCTGTCTTTCTGTTGTCATTTTAAGAGGATCCAATATTTGTCAGCTTGGGAGAAAATGGTTAACAGGCCATGTTGCTTTGTCAAGGATGGTCTGCACCTGTGCTTCTAGGCTTTCAAATACTGGTTAAAACTTTCTCCACTTCCATAGTGTCTTTTTTTAGGCAATGCCAAATTGAGAAATCTACCAACATAGCAAAATCAACTTAACTGAACTTCAAGGTTTTACTGCTCAATGCCAAGAGCCTAACTAAAAAAATACACCCCCTTCAAGCCCTCCTCACACTCAAGAATACAGACACCTAAGCAGTTACTGAGACATGGTTTAAAGTGGCAGAAAGTACCCCAGCAGTGCAAGGCTGCAGTGCTTTCCATGCTATTAGACCAGCAGCTGCACAGCCAAGGGCTAATGATGGAGGTGTCTCGATATACATCAGTAACAAGCATACCTCTTGGTTAGTCAAACAGGATGATACACTGGAGTTTTCCCACATACAGATCACCACAAACAAAATCCCCAGCTATATCACAGCCAACTATAGATCACCCTCCATTTTCCAAGAAGCCCACAATGCACACTTGGACCTACTGGAGACCCATCCAACCTTACATCCTACTCATGTGAGACTTTGATTACCCCTCTATAGACTGGGAATTCCACATGGCCTCAAATCTACAGACACAGAGAATGCTGGACCTCATAAATACAAGCAACCCTTGACCAAATATTGAATATGTCTATTAAAGGATTCACCATACTGGACTTCATACTCACAAATATGGGAGAATGCTGCACCTCCTCCCAATGTCTTATCCTCCCTGGTAAGGTCCGACCATAAAGCTGTCTCCTTCAAATTCAAATCAACTCCATAACCCCTGTGAAACTAGTAATTGTTAGGAACTAGTCCACAGCAGCCTACCTTTTATTATGTGATGCTTTGTCAAAATTCAATGCCCCTCCAAACCCAGACAAAACAGCAGCCTTCATTAAATTGCTCTCAGAAACTCTGTACAACCATGACAATGGCTGCATAGAGGATGCTATACCTACCAGAAGTAAGCCCAGAACTAGCCCCAGAAACAAACTGTCCTAGTGGCATCCCAAATTACTCAGGATATACAACAAGGAATAAATTATGACAAAGGAAGGGTACTGCCCATAAAGATAAAAACTCTCTCATCAAACTAAATAGGCAACTTCTTCTTCTTTCGGCTGCTCCCATTAGGGATCGCCACAGCAGATCACCTGTTTCCATTTCCTCCTGTCCTCTGCATCTTGCTCTGTCACACCAACCACCTGCATGTCCTCTCTCACCACATCCATAAACCTTATCTTAGGCCTTCCTCTTTTGCTGTTACCTGGCAGCTTCATCCTTAGCATCTTTTTCCCAATATACTCTGCATCCCTCCCCAGCACATGTCCAAACCAACATAATCTTGCCTCTCTGGCTTTGTCTCCAAACCTTCCAACCTGGGCTGACCCTCTAATATACTTATTCGTAATCCTGTCCATCCTCGTCACGGCACCTAACATGGCTAATTAGGTCAAACAAAGCCAGTTTTGAGGTTAAGGTAAAAGATAACCATAAGGTCTTAGTCAGCTATGTCAGAAACCTCAAGGGCAGCACACAGCAATGTCCTGAACTGGTAATTAATGGTGCCACATTCACTGAGCCTGGTGATATAGCAAATCCGTTAGCTGATAAATTCAATAGCAAACTTTACCTATCATCTCACCAACACCAGCTCCCAAGACATACTTTTAAAAATAGCCCTACCAACTATATATAGGGAGTATGTACTGCTTACACTTCCTAAAGCCAAAAATACAGCCTCAATTGGCCTAGGTAACATCCCAGGATGCCTCCTGAACAGTCTACAATATGACTTATCAGGACCCCTGGGGTCACTATTTAATTACAATCTGAAAAATAGGATTTGCGCTATGAGAATGGAGGACTGTAGCAGTTATCCCCCTTCATAAGGGAAGGCCTTCAACCGATCCTGGAAACTACAGACTCATTAGTCCAAATAGTCTTATTTGCAAAACCATGGAAAGAATTATCATGGAAATTATTAACAAGGATATAGGAGCCCTGTAGACACTGGATCCATCTCAGTTTAGTTTTGTCAAAGGAAGGTCATGCTTACTGAACCTGGTAGATTTCTTTGAAAAGGTCATTAAGGCAATGGATGAGTGGAAAGTGGTGCACACTCATTACCTAGATTTGGATAAAGCATTTGATACAACACCCCACTTGAGCATTGTCAACAGACTTACAGAACTAGGCATAAACTCCACTATAACATGCTGGACAGTTAGCTGCTTTATGAATAAGACCCAAGAGGACAGGACTCATGAGGCCACCTCTACAAAAAGCCTGGTCATCAGTGGAGTCCCTCAGGTCTCTGTGCTGAGCCTAATCCTCTTTGTGGAGGCAGAGCCAATGTTAAAGGTCACTGGCTGATTATGTTCACAGATGACTGCAAACTGGCAGGAGTCATGTAATCTCCCCAAGATGAGAACACCCTTCAGGAAGGTCTAACACAGACAAATGCTTGGTGCCAAAGCAATGGCTTAACACTCAATACTAAGAAATGCATTATAGTACATTTAGGAAAGTCAGCCACCCTCAGGAAACTATGTCATCAATAACCCTCCCTCCAAAGCTGATTCACTAGTCAGGGATTAGGGAACACATGTTGACAGTAACCTGGCCTTCGATCAACATGTGTCCAAGGTAATAAGAAAATCCTTCTATATTGCTCAACCTATAAGTAAGGTTTCTAGAGCTAAAGAAGTCATTGTGCCACTGTACTTGGCCCTCATCAGACCCATCATAGAGTATAATGCCCCCTTCAGTATGTACCTGACAAGTACATGCAGCAAATGGAATGTTCACAAGGGTTCCTTACAAAACGAATACAGACATTAAACACAACACTCCATGTTAATTGCCTCAAAGCCCTGTCTCTTTACTCAGTATCATACTGACTTCTGACAGGTGATCTTTGCCTAGAGTACCAGGCATCCATGGACCCTGTTTTGATGAACCATTTACAAATCTGCGAAACAAACAGCATCAGATGTACTTGATCAAAAGACCTAAATTTTGCTTGCGACATAAACAGGACATGTCGGAGAGATGAATACGTTTCTCAGAGAACTGGCATTCTATGGAACAGACTCTCCATCAATGTGAAGCAGAGTTCCTCCCTCACCCTATTTTAAGCATAATCTCCATCAATGTGAAGCAGAGTTCCTCCCTCACCCTATTTTAAGCATAACTTGGACCAGTGGATGGGTAATCAAAAATTCACCCCTGGTCTGGAGCCTATGTCTCTCATGGACAGAGGCAGTCAGTAAATCACTCCCTATATAAATCCGATGTGTGGGTCACATTTGTGTTGCATGGCTAGGCTTATAAAGGCCCTAGTGGTTGTTAGCCTAGTATACACCTATGAAACCATGAAACAGGAGAAGCTAAGTATTTTTTTGCTTTTTCTTTTCTTTTCCTGGGAAACTTCCTCAAAACAGGAGAAGCTAAGTATTTTTTGCTTTTTACTTTCTTTCCCTGGGAAACTTCCTCAAAACGGACCAACTTAAAGCAGGCGTACCATCTCGGGACTCAAGGTCTCTTTCCTAGCTATACGGTAGACCTTCACCTGCCTCCTGCCCCAGGACCAACAAGAGTGACTCTTCCTTACCCACAAAGGGCAAGCCTAACAGCAACAGAGAATATGTCTATCCGGCGGTCCTTAATCGCTATTGGTGATACTCTAGAGGGGCCAGAGTGGAAAATGGAACTAAATCCAGCCACAGCAGAGGTACCCATGGACATCTGAGGCACAACCAGAGTCAACTTGAAACCCAAAGACTCCCTGAAAGCTTTCTTCTTCTTGCACCCAGGGGAAGGAAGAACCAAGGAGACCAGTAACTTTTCGATATATTCATTCAGGAAAGAAGTACTGATGTCTGGTAGCACAGCCTGGGAGGGTCGGTAAACCTCTTAACAGTAAAAAGGTATTTTTTATTGTTTTCCAAGATGGCTGCACACTGATTAACAGTTCAACTTCAGCTCTCCCAGCGTGAAAATAAAAAATGAAAGACAGGGCCAGGAGCACTGTCGCATTTAATAAATTCAGTTACTAGCTAGTAAGTACACTATCTGGATGCCAGCAAAGAAGAAACTAAGAAACCCCGAACACAAATCAACTAGAAAAGGTGAAGGTCTTTTTGATCTAGTATTTCTGATGCTGTTTGTTTGACTGGGAAGCATCCTGCAGCTGTTCAACAAAAAGCAGTTCAAACTCCAGCTTTGGAGCAAGACATGTCTTCCAGTAATCTAGAGGAAATAATAAGTCAAATGTTCTCCAAGCTGATTAAAATAAATGAAACACTGAAGGAGTATATCAACTCAGGAAAAAAAGGCTGGAAAAAAATGGAAGAAGTTTTAAATAGATATTCAGATGAGCTGATAAAACTGCAAAAATCAAAGGTCAAAATGAAGAAAAGGCTGGCTGAGTATGAGACTCCTCAAGCGATGTTTCAAAAAATGGTAGAATTAAGAGAACAGAACACATAAGGAAATCTGTGATTTTCTGCTGTACCAGAGAAACTAGAAAGAACAAGACTTAATTTTATAAAGGAACATATAAGGAACTGGACTGGTATTTCACAGTACAAACTGTTAATTGACAAGGCACACCATGAGTATGCTCCAAATTTGGCCATGAAAAGGCATCTAAGACCTGTACTAGTAAAGATGCAAACTGACCAGCAGAAAGAGGTGATCCTGACAAAACTGTAGCAAAAGACCTAAGTATTAAAAGTTTGAGACAGTTGAGTATTTTCAGAAAATGATTATGCACTGCCACTGGAGACCAGGCTCTAGAGAAACAAATTTATTCCAGCAATCAGGGATTGTTGAGAAGCAGATGGAAGATTCAAGCTGCTATATCTAGCTGCCTTCAGATTTTTTTTTCCTGGAGGATTAAAATCATTTTTTGATCCAGAACAGGCTAAGGAAGAAATACAAGTTTGTTTAACAAAAAGTGAGCCATCAAGCAGAATGGAACTATGTTTCTCATTCCTCTGATAATAAAGCAGAGAGATCTTTTGCCATAGAAACATTTTACACTGTTCCAAAGGAAAATGCTTGAGAGAGAAAGAAAAGCACATGAGTTTACTAGAAGAATCATACTGAACCAGAATCTGGAGATGGTAGATGGAGATGAATAGGACAAAGACTAGCAACATGAAAATTAGTGAATAAATGTAAAACTGTAAAGCATCAATTACATTTGTGAATACGGCTGTATAAAGCAAAAGTGGAAAGAGTTTACGTTTGCTGAGATTATTACATTTATGGGGATCTGAAAGGCATTTGCCTCACTTCATGTCATTAATGTTTGGAAGGACACTGAGGGGAGGGGAACAGGAAGGAAAATGGTATTGCTATGAAACGTTTCACAATATAAAGTGCATGTTTTATAGTAAAGCATTTTTAATTGTTCTTATATGTCATACAGTTACTGAAGTACAGATGCCTTTTTTTCTTTCTTCTCTATGCACTGCAATGCAAAAAGAAAGAAAAACGCTAGGCAAAAGCATGTTTAAATTAATAGGCTGTAATCTTGTGCTGTTGAGGTGGGGGATGGGATGAAAAAGTACACAATATATGCAGAGCTGATACATTTTCATAAGATCATAGGAGGTTACCAGGCTAACGGCCCTGTGGCCCTTACAAGCCTATCCAAGAGTTTATCCCCAAAAAGAAACCTCAGTCAGCCCCTGTCAATGAGGGACACAGGCAGAACTCCTGGGATAAATTTGTGGTTTCCCATCCACTCATCAAAGTTGCACTTGAACAGGGTCAGCGAGGTGCTGTTTAACATGTATGGGAAGTCTATTCCAGAGACAGGGCAGCCTCTGGGAGACAAACTTGTCTCTCAGGCAGGTTTTGTTGATGTCGCATATAAGATTCAGGCCTTTTGATCGGGTAATGTTTGAGGAATTAGACTTAAGGATACAGAGCATCTCTAGTATGGCAGGGTCTGACATTGCCTTGTAGGAAGACATAGATCACCCCTGAGCAATCTGTATGATACTGAATAGAGTGATAGTGACCTGAGCCTGTCCGCATAGGATAGGTGTTGGAGCCCATGGATTCTCTTTGTGAGGTATTTCAGTGGCCTTTCCAGTTGGTGCAGATGTTTAGAGAGGTACATACCAAACGGGGTGTTATACTCAATTACTGGTCTAATGAGGGAGGAGTATAGAGGGGTAATAACCTCCTTTTTACTGGATGCAATCCCTTTACTTATGAGATGAACCAAGTACAAGGCTTTTCTGACCACTGCCGCTACATGATGGTCGAATGTGAGGTTGTTATCCACATGAGTGTCCAGGTCTCTCATCATAGGTTGTGTGCTTAGGGGGTTGCCATTGATGCGGTAATCAGTAGGGGCCGTGTTTTTGCCAAATGGTACGATGATACATTTTTTTTGCATTTAGCTTGAGGCCATTTCTTTGGCACCAGTCATTAGTTGCTGTGAGACCCTCTTACAGTATGTTAACATTATTTGGGGAGTCAATGACAGCGCCCAACTTACAGTCATCTGCAAACTTGGTCAGCCACAGGCCTTTACTCTTTGCTTGGACCTCTAAGAAATAGATGCCAAACAGTAGGGGCCCCAGGACATATGCCTGGGGAACTCCAATAGTGACAGGTCTGCTATCAGAGGTGTCGGCACCTATTTTGACTTTGAGGGTCCTATCAGTGAGCTAGTTGGCAACCCACCTGATGAGATAGGGATTTTCCCAAAGTTGTGTTAGCTTTTCGATGATGCCCGAGTGGGGGATTGTGTCAAAGGTCTTGGCCAGGTCAAGGTAAGCTGTATGCATTAACTTTCACTCATATAGGGCCTTGGTGACGGTCTCAAATAAGTCAACCAGGTTCAACAGGCAAAATCTGTCCTTGATGAATTCAAACTGGGTGGGGTCAGTTGCTTGGAGATTGCCTATGTCTTTGTTTATGAGATCCACAATAATACACTCCATGGCTTTACAGATCAGATTGTCAAGCTAATGGGCCGATAGCTTCCAGGGTCAGTAGTGGCACCACCTTTGTGCAAGGAGATGACAACAGTTCTCAACTCTGCTGGAATGAAGCCAGTACTTAGGCTGTGGTTGAATAGGGTTGTTCAATGGTGAAGCCAGTTCTTGCTGGAGATGGTGCAAAATACAACCTGGGATACTATCAGGTCAAATGGAAGCTGTGTTCTTTGTCTTGGATAGGGCCTTTAGCACTTGATCTATGTAGATGTGAGATGTGGGACAAGTATTGGGGATGTTGAATGGGCCTTTGAGGGGACAGGGGGACAGGGGTGTGAAGTTTGCGCTGAACCTACCTGCTACCAGGCTGGCTACGTCAACAGGATCTGCATAAGTGATACTGTTCAGTACTAATTCGGAACAAACTTGGGCTCTGCCATGGAGGTTCCTGATGTAACTGAGGAAGGCTTTGTGGTTTCCCTTTGTTTAAGAGGCTAGTTCCAATTCATAATTGGCTTTGGAAGCTTTCACTAGTGATCTAATTTGTTTGTTGAGGCTAAGGAGGGAGGTTTTCTAATTTGGAATATTTCCCTTTTACCCTTGGACAACAGTTTCTTCCTTTTGTTGTAAAAACTGTTGATACAGGATGTCCACCAAATAGGTTTGTGTCTCCTTGAGGAGCCCGTTTTAGTTCTACTGGGTATGGCTGAGTCCATGCAGTCATACAGGTGCTTGTATGCTGCACTGGCATACTGCTTAGCATAGCTGTCTGCATCCTCTGAGGGGAGCTGTGGTGTGAAGCTACAGATACCCCCCTTAGGAGACTGTAGTCAGCTTTTGATAATTTTTTTTAGCTTAATTACGGTTGGGAGGGGGGACTTCGAATGAGACAGTCCGATGATCTGATCTCACCAGGGAAGAACATACTATGGGAGTAGTGCAGTGGTTGCCCATGTTGGTGAGAACCCAAGTCCAGAATGTTATCTCCCCTTGTGGGGGACGAGACAAGTTGGTCTAGTACATTACATCTGATGAAGTCTAGGAATCGTTGAGTGAGTGCATTAGTGCAAGAATAGTTCATCCAGTCTATGGTAGGGTAGTTGAAGTCACCAAGGATCAGGGTGTTAGGGGGTACCTTAATGGAGTCAAGTACATCCAGGTAAAAGGAATAGGTATCCTGAGTCATGGAGAGGGGTCTATAGGTGGCTATAACTTGGATGGGTGTCTCGCCAACTGTCAGTTGCATCTGGAGTAGTTCAGGTGCATCATGCTGGCAAACTAGTCTGGAGGTGTGCCTGTCCTTAATGAACATAGAGATTCCACCACATTTAGTTTTCGCAACCTCATTCTGGGGTTGGAATGTGTGGAATGAGGTACAGCCTGGCTTTCTCTTACTTTTGCATAGGTGAATGTCTGTATTAAGACCTTTGTCTTAATCTAATACCAAGTTTTAAGTGGAAAGAAGAAAATAAGAGAACACTGAGTATAATGAAAAGTTTTTCTTGAGCAATAAATGTTTCAGCTTGTTTTTAGAAGCCTGCAACTGAGGACTACATTTTTTCCTCTCAAATTTCCATGGAGATAAGGTGATAATAAGGGAATAAAAAGCCAGAACAGTGGTTTCTTCAATGCTAAAAGCTAATGTTCTCTGAAAGCATGCAAGTTATCTTTCACATCTGGGAAGTGAAAAACTGATAAAAAAAAGAACAGACACTAACTACTGTAAGTAGAAGCACAGGCAATAAATAACATGCTTCTTAGCATGGATAACTTCAATTTTAGGTTAAATACGGTCACTGTTAGCAACTGTCTGTTTGGGACAATTGCTTCTATTATAAGGGTTAAACTTCATTACTTGAAGATGTATACAGTATTACACAGGTGCTGCGGTAGCATTGTCGCCTCACAGTAAGACGTTGTCCTGTTCGATTCTCAGCTAAAGCGTCTTCTGTGTGGAGACATGCGTGAATGGGCGTACCTTCGTTGAAGGTTGTGTGTCAGGCCTGGCAAGTCGGTACGTAAAAAATCTACTGCCAATCATTGGCGACCCCTAACCGGGAAAAGCCAAAATATACAACAACAACAACTTGAAGATGTATACAGTTTTGTGTATTTGTATTGAGTTAACAGGTTATGGGGTGTTCTGGGGGTGTATTTTTTGAGTATTTTCATTACAACAAAAAGTCTTGTAAAATCTGACATAGGTTCCAATGATGATAAGAAAAAAATGTATAAAGGTTTAACTTGTCATACACCAGTAATTGCATGTAACACTAAAACTGGAAATAGACATTTAAAAATGCTGTCATATATAACAGGTGGGAATAATGACTTATCATAATGGTGACACTTTCCATATTATTTTGGAATATGAATGGTCTCACAGGTGTAAACAAAAGGCAAAGGATATTTAATTACATTAAGAAATGCAGGGTGCAAATAATGCTAAAGGAGACATATCTGGAAAGAAATAAGCATGTGAATTTGATAAAGAAAGAATTTCAGGATAGAAATTCAGCCGAATATCAGGGCCAAAGGAAAAGAGGAGTACTTGTATTAATTGCTGGAAGAGTTGCAATAATGATAAAAATGGGGAAAACGATAATAATGGAAAAGTAGTAGTAGTAAGGGGCTACTGGCAATGGATGAGGATTACATTAGCATGTATTTATATTCTACCTAAAACTACTATTATGGAGCTTAAACAAAACTGGGAGAAATAACACAGCTTTCAGCAGGGGACATTAATTACAGGTGGGGACTGGAATTTGACTTGCAACAATGAGGATGTATCTGAGGGGCCTAGTAGGGAAAATACAACAAAAAGATATATGTCTGAAGAAATTTCTTAAAATATTTGGTATGGAAGACATGAATTCAGTAGTAGGAACCTGGAGAGAATTTACATATTATTACCCAAGGTACAATAACTGGGCTAAACTAGACAGAAATTATATTTTACAGGAACATATGCATTTAATGAAGAACTTTGACATACATCCAGCAACTATTTCAGATCATGTGCCAATAATTACTAAGATAAAAAAAATTAAGGTTAAAATGTTAAAAAGAGAGAAATTTAAGGAATCGGTAGTGGAAATTAGTCAGGAGTAATAAGGGAAGACAGAAAGTACTCCAAAAGTTATAGCTAGTGAGTGGGATAAAATGAAAGTGGAGTTTCAAAACAGGGTAGAAATAAAAGAAAAAGAGATATGGTAAAGTAACAAGAATTACTTAGAGGGGCTGACAGAGGTTAAAGTATTACAGAATAATTGGAATCTCACAAAACAAGAAGAGGTGTAAATGCAGAGTGCTAAGGAAAAAATGAGGCAGTACCAGGATAATATGCATGAGTTTAGAAAGATTGCTGTTAAACAACTGTTTTTTGATAAATAACTCCAGAGCTCAATAAGTTCTGGCATAATGACTTAGGCAACAGAAAGTAGAAAGGATTGCTGCCAAGCTTATGGAGCCTATGATAAGAATAACCAATATAACCACTAGTGCACAAGCACAGAGATTCTTGGACTTTGTCAATAAAAATGCAGTAGAACAATTTGTCAGAGTACCCACTAGGTGAAATAACATCTTGGATTTTGTCCATACTAATATGGCAGCATCTTGAACCTTACTATCTTTATCACTTGTTAGGTCTGACTATAAAGCAGCCTCCTTCGAAATAAAACTGAATTCAGAGATCCCTCCCAAGGTACCTTTAGAGATCTCTTTCAGACAAACTAGCTACCCCTAAGTGATACATTGGCAAGCTTCAAATCCTCAACAAACCCAGTTAACTCCACTAAATACACAGAAATGTAAACAGCTGCATAGGTGTAACTGCACCCCCACAGGAACAAGTGCAGGGCAAACCCCAGAAACAAACCCACAAGATGGAACCATAACATCAACAAGCTTTATAATAAAATAAAATTAATTTTGACCAAAAGTAATGAGTAATTCCCAGAATGTTAAAACCCTTATCACTGAACTAAACAAACTCAGGAGCGTAATAAAATCCACCGAGCCATGTTTGAGGCTAAATAGCTACCCAAACCAAAGACAGTTACATGGCATTTTTTACTTACGTTCATAGTCTCAAAAGCACAATGCAGTAAAGCACTGAAGTGATTGTGAGCGATGTTGTCTAGACTGTGGCTGAAGATATGTTGAACCTACTGGTCAATAAATTTAGCAATAACTTTACCATTCTCTACCCTCCATATATCCCTCAAGATATACCTGAAACTGACTCACCTCCAGTTATCACAGATGGCCAAGTCCTAAAAGTGCTATCAAAAGCTAAAAATACTGCATCAATGGGTCAACAATATCCTTGGATGCATCTTAAATAGCAAGAATCACAATTTAGCCACATCAATAACACTGTTCAATTTCAAACTCAGCTTCCATGCAGGCTTTGTACCAATCAAATGGAGAACAGCTACAGTTATTTCCCTGCAAAAGGGAGGACCTTCCACACAGCAAGGTAATTACAGACCCATAAGTCCGACCAGCTTCATATGCAAAGTCAGACTTATCATGGACTTAATCAATCAGGACATAGGGAACTTTCAAACATTGGACCCGTCTCAAATTGGATCCATCAATGATAGTTCATGCTTACTCAACCTGGTGGATTTTTTTGAAAAGGTTGCCAAAGCAATGGATGAAGGCAAAACAGTACACACCACATAACTCAATCTGGCCAAAGCTTTTCACACAATTCCCTACTCAAGCATAGTAGAAAAGCTAAATAAACTGGGAATAAATCCCTCTGTTACCCACTGAATTGCCAACTGACTCACAGATAGGATGCAGATAATCAAAATAGGGGAAGTTACCTCCACAAAGAAACCTGTCACCAGTGGAGTCCCCCCAGGTTCTGTGCTGGGGCCTCTCCTGTTTGGCATCTCCTTTTCTGAGACAAATGCAAATACCAAAGGACTCTGGCTAAGTTTGCAGATGACTGCTCCCGGGAGCCCTGGTTATGCAGGTCTCTGCTGCGATGAGGATGACATCATCCATTACTATTATTTCCACTTCTGCCATGGAGGAAAATCTCCATGTGTGTCCTGGTATGAACTCTGAGATTTTTTGAACCACATCTTCCTGCTTCCTCTCTGACCTTTAGAGTAGGGTCTTTGTGGGGCAGAAAAACATATGCCCACGGGAGACAGAGTTTTAACTTCCTTTTCACACCTGGAAAGGTTATCTTTAACTTTTAGTCCAAAAAGAGAAGAACCATCAAACGGGGCATTGACAAAGGAAGACATAAAGGGCTCCGCAAAGTTGCATAGGTGCATTCAGGCATGCCTCCTCATAGTGATGCCCGGACCTGCCGCCCTACTCATTTCTTTGGCCATGTGAGCAATAAGCCTCATAGAAGAGTTAACTATAAAATGTAAGGTCACTAGCTGTGAAGATACCTTTTCAGCTACTGGTCCTCGAGGGTCCCTGTGAGGTCCTTTATCAGATCTCTTTTTAACCTTGTAAAATGGGAAAGATAGTTCAGCGATCACAACGTAAAAGTTGCTGAAGAGAAAACACACTTCCCACACCTATCCATTGTCCTGGAATCTTTATTAGGAGGATGGATAATAGAACTCTCCTCCGAGAGTTCCTTTTTGGTTGCTGCTACCATGACCATGGCATCTACTGCAACACCCTTAGTACACAAAACTTTATCTGACGGAGCTGTAATTATTTTGTTTGGTCTTCAAGGAATAGGTTCTATGGAATCTGGGGTCTCTCACGCCCACCAAGAGATCAAATCTATGATCTCATTGGTGGGTGGTGTAACCGAGGATGAAGATGTGTGAGAAGCAAAAGCCACAAGGTACACCGACTCCTCAGCAGAAGGATTACTGGACTGCCAGCCACCTCTCTGTTTCAACATTTCTAGAATCTCTAGTTTTCAGATCAGCATTTATTTGGTTTATCAATTTCTAGAATCTATAAATTGATAAACCAAATAAATGCTGGTCTGAAAACTAAAGGTTTATCAATTTCTAGAATCTACTTCCATGGTGGTGAAGCGGTGGCATTGTTGCCATACAGCAAGAGGTTCTCCCATTCGATTCTCAGCTTGGGTTGTGAGTGCCTTCTGTGTGGAGTCTGCATGTCCTCCCTGCTGTTGAGTGGGCGTTCGAAAGACATGCGTTGAATGGGAGTGCCTTCGTTGAAGGTTGGGTGTCAGGCTGGCAACTCGACACCATAAAAAACAACTGCCAATCTTTAGCGGACCGGAGTTCCGCTGTGGTGACCCCTAACTAGGAAAAGCCGAAAGACAAACAACAACATCAATTTCTAGTATCTCCCCAAAGGACACGTCCTCAGGAGGTGATCATGGGGACCCTACTGCTTTATAGAGGTCAGTGTCTTCTGTGGCATATTCCTCAGTGGAATCTAGATATTTCCTGTTACAAAGTCTCTTCTAAAGGGGGAGGTATCCTTTTAGTTGAGGTGGCAGCTATCGACCTCTCCAAGGCCCCAAAAGGCTGACTGGTCCTGGGTGAAATAGGACGCCAAACTCAAGAAGACATACTTACGAGACTAATCCTCTTCCAGCCCTGAAGACAGCTCGGCCTATGTAGAATCCAGAGCTGAGCTCACCGGCCCAGAGGCCCTGAGATATAGTGACTGCTCAGACAACCTGGGAGTCGAATGCTGTCGAGGATTGTAAGGGTCAATAGGGCTGCAGAAGCTCTCTGGTTCCTAGAAAATGAAAGAACTCAGAGCCAAGAGCAGATCCGAAGAAGCTGTTCTCAGATCAGGCCTAAAGGGGCATCAGGCCCATCAGATCCAAGGGCTCCAAAACTTGCTCCGAAGTCAAAGCAGGACCAGAGAGGAAGTAGCAAACTCAAGAAGCCCCGCAGCCGAGTGGGTCAGGGCCGAGGGTAACTTAGTTATACTCTGTGCCCACAAAATCTTCTGCAACAAGCTCTTCATGTCATCCTCAGTAAGGCTCCTACTAGAACCAGAAGAAGAGCCAGAGGGGGATCTCAGCCTGGATAAAAAGGGGGATGGTACTCTGAAAGGTACAGGGTCATAGCTTGGAGAGTACCTGGCCCGAGCAAGACAGATCACAGGCTTAAAAGCACTCTTTTTTTGGATCCAATACCAACAGATCCAGCCCATCTTTATCACGTAACTCTGGAGCCAAAGATACTGGATCCGATTTATTAGTAGTCTGTGCCGATGCCCCCGACTGTTCTTTATCGGCATGCTTAGGAATCTTTGTTTTCTGCTCCGATGACTCCAACGGAGTGGAAGAAGGCCTTTTCTTTCCCTTATCAGCAGATCTAACAGACAGGGAAAAAGTTTTGGAGCCCTCGGATCTGATGGGCCTGATGCCCTTTACGCCGGATCTGAGAACATCTTCTTCGGATCTGCTCTTGGATCTAAAATCATACAAGGCTAGCTTTGAAAAAAAAATTGCCAAAGACTCCAAAGATAACCACAAGGCATTCTTTAGCTATGTCAAGAATCTAAGTGGCAATGCTTAGATCTGCTCTGAGTTAGTGCAGAATGGCACAAAATACACTGAACTGACCAATATCGCCAACATCCTGGCAGACAGGTTCAGCGCAAACTTCACCCCCCCCACCCCCAAAAGGACCCATAACCATACTAGAAGAATGTAGAGTCCCTGAAATCACAGACACTCAGGTTAAAACAGCCCTCTCCAAAGCCAAAAACACAGCATCAATGGGATCGGACGGTGTCCCAGGCTGTGTCCTGCACGAGCTCAAAGACGAACTAACCCCTCACCTAAATACACTGTTCAAACTCAGCCTCTCCACAGGCTACATACCCATACAGTGGTGCACAGCAACAGTTATTCCGCTACACAAAGGTGGAGCCACAACAGACCCCGGGAACTATCACCCTATAAGCCTGACTAGCTTGGTCTGCAAGGCTATGGAGCGCATCTTCATGGAACTCATTAACAGAGACACTGGGAACCTCCAAACACTGGACCCTACCCAGTTCGACTTTGTTAAGGGCAGATCATGCCCCCTAAACCTGGTGAACTTCTTTGAGACAGTTACCAAGGCTATAGACGAGGGAAAGGTGGTACACACAGCCTACCTAGACTTTGCTAAGGCCTTCGACACCATTCCCCATTCTGGTATTATAGACAAGCTCACCAGCCTGAACATAAATCCCTACGACACAAGATTGGTTGCCAACTGGCTCATGGATAGAACCCACATGGCGAGAGTTGCAGGAGCTAGGTCCGACTCTAAACCGGTTATAAGTGGCGTACCCCAGGGCTCAGACCTAGGACCTCTCCTGTTCGGCATATACTTCTCAGAGGTACATGCAAGCACAGGAGGACTATGGCTGACCAAGTTTGCAGAAGACTGCAAACTGGGGGCTATAATTGACTCTCCGGCTGACTCAGACATCCTCCAAAAGGGTCTCACTGAGATGGATACTTGGTGTCAAAATCATGGCCTCTAGCTAAATGTCAAAAAGTGCATAGTCAACCCCTTTGGAAAAAACAAAGTACCCACAAACTACCATACAGGTGGTAGTCCCCTAAAAACGGAAGATGTAATAAGGGATCTGGGGACCACAGTAGATAGTAATCTCACCTTTGATAATCACATTGTCAAAGTGGTGAGAAAATCCTTCTACATGGCCCACCTAATCAAAAAAGGGTTCACATCCAGATCAAAAGAGGTCATTGTGCCCCTCTACTCATCACTCATCAGACCCATCATAGAGTACATCGCCTCATTTGGAACGTACCTTCCAAGACACCTGCAACAGATGGAAAGACCACAGAAGTACCTCATCAAGAGGATCACTGGCCTCAAACAGATGCCCTATGCAGCTCGACTGAAGAAACTCCAGCTGTACTCGGTTGCATACTGCCTACTCAGAGGTGATCTCTGTCTAACATACAAGGCCATGTCCAACCCAGAATTGATGGACATGCTCCACCTAAATAAAACCATATCCCCTCGAGCCACACGCTCTAGGGATCTAAACCTCAACACAACAATAAATAGGACTTGTTGGAGGGATAGATTCCTGTCCCAGAGACTTCCCATGCTTTGGAACAAGATCCCAATCTACATTAGGCAGAGCTCCTCACTAACACTCTTCAAAAGAAACCTTGACGAGTGGATGGAAAACACAAAGTTTACCCCAGGGATCACTTCAGTGGCTCTGCTGGACAGAGGCACAGGAAACTAATCTAAGGGGGTGGCGAAAGCCAACACATTCTGGCTAGGCTTATAAATGCCTTCGGGCAGATAGCCCAGTACCTACCTATGAACCTATGAATCTAAAAGAAGGGCTGGAATGAGCCAACTTTGACTTAGCAGCCGGCTTAACTGGAGTAGCAGAAATAACCTCTTCAAAAGAAGAGGGAAGCATCCCCTTCAAGATTAGTTTGTTTCTTCTTTCAGCCAATGCACAGTGATTGAAAGAGTGACAAAGAGAGCAGTTCGCCTGCAGATGAAGAGGACCTAAGCAGTACATGCATAGGTCATGTGAATCACTGAGCGGAATTTTATGCTTGTATTTAGAGGATTTTATGAAGCCAGCAGGCTTATCATGTTTTTCCAACATGACAAGAAAAAAAGGATCAATTTAGAAGAAAGTGTTTTTTTTTAAATGAAAGCTAGAGGAAGGGGAAAACTACTAGCAATAGTAGCTAAGACTACCTAAAAAACGTAAGTGAGAAACTACTAACAATAGTAGTAGTTAAGGCTACCAAAAAATGGTAAAGAAGAGGGAAATGCCATATTGACAAGAAAAATGATGGTTATGGAGGGAGGGGGGAGAGAGAGAGAAGTAACCTAGTAAAAGTGGTTACCAAATGAAACAATAAATTTTCTAATAAGAGGAGAAAGAGGTCAACAACAAGGCACTAAAGGTTGAGAAAGAGCAGAGAGAAAGGAAATAATTAAAGAAAGATGACCTGATGATCCAACAGCTCTAAGGAAGAATCACATCTTTCGTGAACCAGCAAACAAGATCTGAGAGTCCAGGGAGAGATGCACTGTGGGTAAGGGGAGTGCCCAAGAGCTTCTTTGGGTGCCACAAGCTTAGTAACAGCCGAGTAGGTTCCAAGGATCACATCCGTAACTCATCTGTGAGGATGAGATGAAAAAATTGACAATAACAGATCCACTGCTATAGTGTGGTGTAGGTGGGGGATGTCCATTTATGTGCTTTATGTTGGAGTGCACCAGTCACCTCTGATGCTGTGAGAAAGTCTATGGTAATTGCCCATGGGTAATTCCATTAAAAGGGAGAACCAACTTTGTCTGGAACAAAAGGGGGTCACCACAGCACACTTTGGTTATTTGTTCTTAAACTTTTAGAAGCACCTTGGGAATCACTGGAAAATGAGATGTATACATAAACATTCCCAACAATGGGAATGACAGAGCACCTGTCTTTCAAGCATGACTGCAAGGATGTCTTGAACAGAATTTTTCAGTTGTCTATTTTGAAAGGAGGTGAAAAGATCTATGTGAGTTGTTCCCCACATCTGTATCAAGCCTTGGAAGACCTCTACATGAAGCATCTACTCATGAGTGTCTGTCTGGGACATGCTTAGTCTGTCGGCTACTGTGTTTATTTCTATGGAATGTAAGAGGCCTGAAGAGTCAGAGAATGCTGAAGAACCATTTCACAGACCATCACTGCCAAGCAGCACAGAAGTTAGGACCTTGTACACCCTTGCTTGTTCAGGTGCCACATCATGATAGTGTTGTCTGTGACCACTAGATGTGGATCTGGAGTCCATCAGTGGTGAACTTTTAAGGCATGAATTACTGCCAACTTCTCCTTTACATTTATGTGCTTTGGTACATCCTGATGATCCCTCATGCTTGCAGTTGAATTCCCATGGACACTGCTCCCCACACAAAACCTGAAGAGTCCATATGGACAGACTGGACTGGGTCTGAAAAAAGGAGGAAATGAAGCCCTAGATTCAGAGACATTTGATCCCCCCACCACCGTAGTTCCTGTTTCACAAATCCCATTACCGATACCCGGGAAGTCCAAGGGATGAAGGTGCTTGTTCCAAGAATAGTACCATTAGATTTTTGTATGCAGTCTGATTAGTGGTATTATGAGCATCACTGATGCCATAAGGCCTAGAATTCTGAGGAACTCTCTTGCTGAAGCCATGCATAGAAGAGAGAGAAATACACGAAAATACCCTGATAAGTCAGAACTTTGTCTTCTGGCCATCCTTTTTACTGTTTCTATCCAACACCCCAGGAAAACAATTCATTGAAATGGTGTAAGGAAAGACTTCTGAAGGTTCAATTTAAATCCAAGTGGGAAAGGATAGATATGACCATGTCTAAGGACTCCAAGAACATATATACAGAACTTACACAAATCAGCAAGTTTTCTAAATATGGAAAGGCATGTATGCCTAGGTTTGTAAACACTCAAGGTGCAGCACATAGCCCAAATGGTCATGCAGAAAACTGATAATATAAGCCAGGCACAGCAAATCTCAAAAAAAAATGACTGAAATTGGAAGTAATAGGCATTTGATAAGTGTCCTTGAGATCTAGAGTCACTATGAATAGGTGGTTTGGAAGCAATGATAGGATCGACTATAAGGTAAGCGTTTTGAAATTTGGAACTTTTACAATGATGTTTGTAAGAGACAAATATAGGACAGATCATCAGGATTGCTCTTTTTTGGTATGAAAAATATTCAAAATCCTTTGTGTATCACAGGCACTGGTTCAACATGACCTCTGCTTCTATCATATGATGGAGCATTGGAGGAAACAGCTCTCTCTAGTCTGGTGGGTGTTCATAGGTGTTTAGTAGGCTAATGACCACAATGGCCTTTTTAAGCCTAGGCATGCATCCCGAATCTCTGGCAAGTCCTCGTACCCTTGATAAGTCATAAGCAGAAACTTGGGATATGAAGCATTTACAAGCAGTGGCCAGGGAGATGAACCATTTACAGGCTGCATGTGTCCATTAGAGTGACAGGTGCCAAACGAGGTAGGAATTTTCTGTTCCCCATCGAACTGTATAGTTGCACTTGAATTGGGTTAGGGAGGAACTCTGCTCCAAATGGATGAGGAGCCAGAGAAGGGGTAGTCTCTTTGGGATACATACCTGACTATCCAGCAGGTCCTATTCATATTACAGGCAACGTTTAAGTCTTTAGAATGGATACTTCTGGTGCTGTTTGTTTTGTGGATATGCAGGAGGTCCATCAGGGTGGGTTCTGACAATGCCTTGTAAGCCAGGCATAGATCTCCCCTCAACAGCCTGTAGGAGACAGAATACAGGGATAAGGCCTTGAAGCAGTCTACCTAGGACATGTTACGTATGCCATGTATTCTTTTAGCGAGGAACCAACCTCTGTGGACATTCCAATTGTTTGATGTGCCTGGTTAGATACATACCAAAGGAGGCACTGTACTCAAATATAGGTCTGATTAATGCAGAATACAGGAGAACAATGATCTACTTAGAGGAATTCTCCTCAAAGGGAGAGGATTTTCTATCCAGTGCCAAGCGCATCCTCTCCAAGTTATTCTCAGAACCCATTTGTCTGAGAATATTTGCAACCAGGGTGCAGAGTAGAGACAGAGCCTGGGGGAAAGAGTATGAGGAGGAAGAAAGGGAAGGTAGAGGTCCTCAGTGACTTTGCACAGTCATTGCTTTGCAGAGTTGTTATCCTTTTTCGGAAAGGAACACAACCACCAAAATTAAATGCCCACAAAAAAACACATCATCTTTATAAACAGGTATAATCTGATTATCAGATGTACAATGAGGTTTATGTTTCTTTTTCTTGTAAATTTCTCTACAAGACAAAACATCTGAGAAAAGAATATTATGTCTGGCAAGGGGTCACTTACCCCAGACTACTCCTGCACCTAAAGGGTTTGGTTCTCTCATACCTGTGCCAGGTACTGGAACAGCCTCAAAGGATGCATCTAACCCCTGTTCCATAGTGCCTGGCAAAGCTACACTAGAGGGAGACAGGGCAAAATGTAAGTGGTCTGCAGGCCAAGCAGTGACCCCAACAGAATCACTAACTGTAGGTTGTGGCATATTTTTATTTTGTTTTTTCTTTTTAGGTGCAACCGGATTTGATGGGGAGGTATCAGAGTTAGGATCCATCACGTCAGGGGGGAGAACCTCAGGCAGAATAATAAGCTGACAGTACTGGATAATGTATTACAATAAGCACTTAAAGCTAACAGAAATAAGTATGTCCCCACACAACTAAACTCTGCCAAACTACGCTGTTATCACAAAAAAGTTTCAAATGTGTTCAGAATTCTTTTACAACTAACAGAAGTTAAAGAATTGCCATAACATAAAATCCAAACACCCAAGCAAACAATGTGCCAAACCAGTGTTAAAAAAATAGCGCCACACACTTGAGTCACAATAAACTGCCATAAAATAACATTTAATAGCAATTTAAACTGTGTCTTCTTGTCAGAGAGAGTAAAATCTCCTCAGTACATTCAAATAACTTCATTCAGGTAAGATCACAATCAGATGATACAAACATACAGAGTACAGTCATACATACAGTAAATAATGTATTAATGCTGACAAATCCAAGTTCTACAAAATTTTACTGTGAAAAGGTGAAAAACAAAGCAATGTAACAATAGTAAAGACATGAATAAATAATTCTGACTGCACAAGACAACCCCTAATGCCTACAACAGCTCACATACACACTGCACTTCAGACAGAAATACTGAAAGCTTCCACAGAAACAGTAAAACAAGCATTTATCAAACAGAGAAGCCAAATAAACAATGTTACAAGAAGAAACTCACACAAGAATTACTGTAAACACTGACAGAAATAAAATATTAAAATAATCATTTTTAAATGAACATAAAAATAGAATGAGGATAATAAAGTTAATAATAAAAGAGAGGAAGAGGGTACCCAAGTTGGGCTTATCTGTGCAGTATGCTGGAAAAATTAGCACCGGATCTCATGAAGCATCAGAGGACTTTCTTCTTTATATTGCAGAAAAAGACTGAGCATGACTTCCTGTGACACCTAAAAGCTTCCCTCCCAGGATATGCTCAACCAATCAGCTTTTACAAGAAGAGAGAAGGAGGGTAGTCTGAGCTTTTGAAAGCTGACCAGTACTGGGTTACCTTAGCAGGGGAATGATGAACATCCACTGATATAAAATAAAAAGTGCACCATGCATAAGGATTGCACAGTACATAATTGTAAATGGATATTAAAATATAAGTAACACGGTTGGTGTGGAGTGAGAAGAGTAAAATGGGATTTTGCAAAGTCGGAAGAAAGAGGAAAAGTACGGCAGCTTGCATTATATGAAAGCAAATGGTCCAGTGAAGTGCAGTCAGAATGACACAGATATTAAAAGCAACATAAATAAGAAAGGACCATGACAGAGAGAATGAAAACAGATTACCCTATAACAAGAAGTCAGCCATGTGATAAAGTAGTAAAGAGGGTTACAAAGTTCATAGTTGCCTAAATCTGACCGAGGTCTTGGTATCACATCTCTATTTATTAATTTATTTTACATTTGTTAACCAGGCTAGTCCAACTGGATACATGTCCATTTTCAGTGGAGGCCCGAGGAGAAAAGCTCTAAGTTCAAATACATTCTATATTGCATATTAAAGTATACAGAACAAAAACATTTAAAACAAAAATTAGTACATGACATTAAAAAGAGTTAATCATCTTCAGTATTATAAAATTTTCAAGAAGCACTGGAAGAATATGAATAGAAGTGTTCAGTGTGATAAGTAGTACTCAGGAAAGACAGTATTAGGAAATGAGAAAGGTAGATTAGTTTAGAAAATAGGTCCATGACTAGTTCTGAGAAAGAATTTTATGTTTTGATGGTAACAGATAGTTTAAGAACACCAGTTAGTCAGGGTTGGTACAAGAGCATAACCAGTGGTTAGAGAGGAAATGTTTTAGGTTCGTTTTGAATAGTGGGAGAGAGGTTAGGGTTGTAAGGTTTTGTGGTAAGTGATTCCATATTTTCCCAACTGAATTAGAGAATATGGAGTCTCCTGCTGAATTATTTGATACAGAAGTGTGCATCAACATTTTTTTAGTGGAGCGTAGCTTCCTCAAGTTATAATATGGTGTTATGAGGGTAGAGAGAATTGGGGTGTTGTTGGGTTGGTGAAGGACTTTATGAGCGATTATAAGTTGGTTAAATTGTAAAAGGTGAGGTAATTCAAGCCAATCTAGTTGTTTTAGATTCTGACAGTGATGAGTCCTGTATGGAGAGTTAGTGGCAAATCTGGCAATATTATTATACGATCTAGCTAGTTTGTTAAGATTATTTTTAGACAGACTGGTATATATGGGGGAAGCATATAAAAGGGTAGAGATCAAGTGAGTTCTAGCTATTGTGGTTCTGGCTAGTGGTGTCAGGAAATGTTTGATTCTATAGAGGGATCCAAGTTTTTTATTAGTAGATTTTAATTGTAGTATTTATGTGAGTGTCGAACTTTAGTTGATTGTCAATTGTAATACCTAGGAGTTTGGTGGTGGGGTCTGGAGAAATAATGGTACCATTGTTGGATATAAGTGTAAAATGAAGAGGGGGAGACAAGTGAGAGGGTGTAAAGAGCAATAATTTGTTTTTTTTTGGTTTGAGGAGAAGACAGTGGTTGGAGAACCATTGTTCTATAGTCGTGAAGGATTTTTGTGTGAGAGAATGAAGTTCAGTTTGGGATGAAGCTGAACAAATGATTGTAGAGTCATCAGCATATTGAATGCAGGTAGAGAAGGGAATAGAGAGATGAAGGTCATTTATAAAAATGGAAAACAATAGTGGACCTAAAATGGAGCCCTGTGGGACACCTAGGGAGGTGGGAAGGAGTTTTGAAAGATGGTTTTGCCAGAGAACTGCTTGTTTTCGGTTATCCATGTAGGATGTAAACCAGTTCATAGCAGAATTATCGAGAGATAGTGACTTTAGTAGGTGGAGGAGAAATTGATGGTTGACCATGTCGAAGGCTTTAGATAGGTCTACAAAGAATGCTGAGGAAAGAATATTATTATTGCGATTATTGTTGATGCAGTTGGTAAAGGATAGCAAGGCTGTGGTGGTACTGTGGAAAGGACGAAAACCATGTTGACAGTTAGCTAAGAGATTATAGTGGAGTAGGTGGGTAATTAATTGTTTGTGGATACATTTCTCCATTATTTTAGCAAGTGGAGACAGTAGAGCTATGGGACGATAGTGGAGTCACCACCTTTGTGAAGAGGAATAATGTGTGAGATTTTCCAAATTGATGGAATAGTGCCTTCTTTTATGGTTCTATTGATCAATATGGAGATTGGGTAGGCAATGGCTAAGGCTCCTAGTTGGAGGTATTCTCCTGGTAATTTATCGGCTGAGGGGGTAGTAGGTTTTAATTTTTGAAGTGGGGAAGAGATATAGGAGGTGGGTATCGGTTCAACGTGGAAGGGGGGAGGAATGGAGTTTGTACTGGGCAAGTTGGAGGTATCAGGGTTTTGTTGATTTGCTAGACTTAGTACAGCAGAAGTAAAAAAAAGACAAAGGCAGAAAGGCTAAGGCACTCTAGAAGAAGGCATCTAAAATGGTGTAGTATCTGCAGTAAGTTAAGGGAACATAATGTGTAAACTCCAGAGGAAAGGATGAGGAAGAATATAATACAAAATGTTGACAAATCTAACAAGAGTCAACAACATTAATGATGGCAGCATATTTCAGAAGTATCATAAGGAACGCAATGTGAAGATACAGAGTTAGCTATCAGTTTAGGAGCAACTGAAGTAGTATTACATAAAAAAAATAAAACTCGGAATGGTGGACTGTTGGAACAACCTAGATAAAAATTAGTGAATTAGGAAAATTAGATGTTAATAATTCATGTGACAAACACAATTCTGCACAGCAAGAATGACTGTTTACAGCCTATAGCACAGCTGTACGGAAGCAGGTAGACAGGAAAGAGAAGGACTGAGAGAACCAAACAGCCCTAATATGCTTTCGAAGTATTACCAAAGTCTGAAAATTCCTACAGCAGTTGGCAAAGAACTATGGTTCATGTTCTCATCTAAAATCAAGAAAACACAAGTCAAAAACAAAGTCAAAAAGTAATCTACACTTCAGCTGAGGAACAGACACATTTGTCTATTACTTAGAAGTGGCATATTTTGTATACACTGACAATAGAGGCAATTATTTAAATGTTTTAATGACATGAATTGTAAATTGTCAAATCACTTACCCAGTAAAGATAAGCAACTCCTACCCAATGTAGCCATCACCCACTCAAGGCAAAATGTCATCTAATAATGCCTTATTGATACCTTCCACATAGACCATAAAACTGTGCAAAAGTAATAAAAAAAAATTAAACATAACCTGGAAAAAGTTAACTTCTAGGATGGTGATGTCATTTATATACATTATCTGTATAAATGAATGAAGAAATGTAATAAAGCCAGCAATAAATACTTGGAGACCTTTGGTTATATCCCAAAATTCAGCTCAACAACTAAATTAACAGGTGCTCTAGCTAAATGTAAATATAAAAACATGTTACTTATGGAAAGAATATATATCATCTCACTTTAGCTAGCCTTTTTGGTGCTGACAGTAACAAATCTGTAAACAGAAGACATTCTAGCATGCTCTCTTCTTTTTATACTATAAAATTTGTATCTCACAATGTTCAGTGAGCACAAATGTTTGATTACTGAATATATTTTACTGTGAATACTGCCTCTTGGTCTGCTGAAATACCAAGCCTGTAGGAATGCCCCCTAGGTCTGCTGATGTAGCAGTCTCATTAACAGCTAATCAAACTGAGGCTCAGCAACTGTCCCAATGAAGCAGTGGCAAAATAAGCTGATAAAATTATTAGTCACTGCTAACGAGTACAACACTTAAAAAAATTATCACCCAGTCTGTTTGGCATCACCCTTACCTACTTCCCAAATGCCTTAAAAGGCTCCTGGAGGCACTGCCTCCAGCTACTTTGTTACAAGACACTTGAGACAATCTGCTTTAGAAAGGAAAATCCTAATTTTCTCAATAATGCAATGAGTCACTGTCAAAAGTACAACTGGAAAGAAAAATGTAGAGTACAAAAATATGAAAATGACCAAAACTCCAATCTTTTCTACATTTGTATTATATTAGTTTAATTTTGCATTCTGTGTAGGTGTGTGTTTACCATTAGACTGTTCAATTTAACAACAGCCTTGTCTTTGGCTATATCGAACGTCTAATCCCCCCAAAAAAATGTCTTCACTGCTGTTTTACCATTGTCACACAAGCAGTGATACATGAGGACACAAAACAAGCAGTATCATTATGAATAGGCACATTTCAGTCTTTTCTTTCTTTCTTTCCTTGATCCCTCTTCCTTAACTCGTGCAATTGTTTGTTAAACAAGAACAGATATTACACCCTGCTAAGGAGTAATTTTCTATCCACTCTGAGGGTTGCTAGGACAGCTGAGAATTATTCCACCCATTCCCGATACCACTATTGCAGCTTCACTTCAAAGAATCCAACTCACCAAAAAAGCAAACAGTGCAGCTAAGCCAATGGGTAATACTACTAGAATGACATTTCTCAAAGACAAACTATGAAATATCCTAGATTATACTAAGTTACCTATTCACCACTCTGTTGAAAAAATAATACATAATTGTTGGCACAGTTTTAAGGTTAGAATTGTCACAGTACACAATGTCGCTTCTCTCAAAATGGCAGTGCAAGGAAAGTAAATAAAATGCTTACCTACTACAAAGCATCCCTTTGCACTGAACCATTCCTTCAACTCCTTTCTCACCCTCTTAATCAGCCCACGTTACAAAAAGCCAAATGCCAATATATATGTTTCCTCACCAATACTTTAACACTATATACCATACTCATTTAAATGTTAGCACACAGAGAAAAATAGGTTTTTCCACATACATAATTATTCTGTTTTTAAAATCTTACTCATAAGGGGATTTGCTTGAAAACCACTTAAGAATCAGACTGTGGCAAAAGCATATCATACCCGCACTGATGAAGCACACAACAAACATCAAAACAAGACATAATATATATACATAAGAGAAATTTTTCTTGGTCACTTACAAATTAGAGTTAATGACAAACTATGACCAGTTTGCACCATGATACAATAATTAAAGCAATACTGCTACAAACATTTTATGACTCAATGGAAATAAGACCTGTTAGCTACAGAAATCTAAGCTGCTGAATTATATATTTGTACTTAGTGAATAATTTTTCGTCTTCTAAAAAGGATTAAAAAGTAAGCAGGTTATTCTTATGCAAAAGAAAAGTTGTACAGAAAGAACTTCATATTTTATTTTTTTTACTTTGCCTAATGTAGCTTGCCTATACTGTTTACTACAATACAGCAGTGATAATCAAAGCCATTAACTACATACCCTAAAATTAGAACGAGGAAAAAATACATTCACATTTTCCATTATTTACACCAAATTCAGTATATTTCAAGAAAAGACATGACAGCATTTTGAATAATTTGAATATTACTAATGCTATTAAACTGGGCCTGCTTTGTTAAAAGTTGACCTTTCCACTTATTCACAATGGGATTTCTCTCAAAACCACTAACATCTCGTTGTGGTAAAAATTATGTCATACTGACATGAGACAAGGTGTCAAATCTAAAGCACAACTACAACCACAATCATTTTCAATGGTTGTCTTTCAAAGGGACAGAGGTTTCTGTTTAGAAATAGTAAGCTTGGGTCTAAAATGCATAGCAGCAGATTATTAAATATGACAAGAAATGAGAAATTTCGTAAGGCTGTTTTGTATGAAATAAAAGCTAGTGTTAAGACCCACAAAGTCATCGCTGGGAACAATAATTCCAATGTTAAAGTCCCTTTGGTGTAACTAAATTTAAAAAAGCTTGAAAGTGTGAAAGATGAAATATAATGGCTTGGTTTATAGAACAAAGCAAAATAAACAATAAATCTAGGCATAAAATTTGAAGCCATAAAGTTAACACACCACTGAAAACATGAAGTCCTAGACCATCAACTCATCTTTCACATTAGAGAGTGGTCTCTTTTTAGGATATGTAGTCCTAAAAAAACTTAATACAGACTGGCAGGTCGTAGTGTTTCTGCAATATTCATGTTCATTAAGTGGATCCCTATCAGAAGGGCAAGACTCAATATCTCAAGTCCAGACATTCTGACAATTTAATCTGACATTTCAACATATAACAGAAAAGGAATCAAATCTCATTTACATCTTTATTCTCCAAGAGGGGGAGGGGGCAGGGGTTGCCCCTTCACCCCCAAATAAGGGTATGGAGAATACTTGGATATTCCACAGTCTTGAGCGTAATATGAATCCCCTCAGATTTACATGTACAATCCTCAGGATTGCAATTCCATTTCTTGGAATTTCAACATGCACCCCTTTAAGCATATTGACTCTGTTTACCATTATATGCCACTGGTAATCCCTTCCGAACCCATCACTGTCAGAACCTAAAGCAGCTAGGTTGGCTTGAACTGCAAAACCTGCTACAACTTTCACAACTTACCATAGCCCACAAGATCCTAAATCAACCAAACAACACCCCTATACTTTCAAACCTCATTATCCCATATAAAAACCTTAATTCATTATGATCTTCTAATAAACTACTAGTAAGCATAAATAAGTCCAACAACTTGGCAGGGGACTCACTGTTCTCTAACACAGCTGGTAAAATCTGGAACCTACTACCTGATGAACTTACATCACTTCCTTCCTTGCCCCTCTTTAAACAAAAACTTAGAAGATACCTTAAATCACACTGGTTATGCCCTTGCAGCAATCCTGACTAATCCTTTCACCTTTATTTTTAGTAACATCTTTTAAATTCTACTTCGTATACCAGTTAATTGCTGCCTACTACCAATGAAAGCAGGAATTGTAACCAAGAGACACTTTTAATTTTAATTCCGCTTGGTACATCAAGTATGATTTCTGTACCTTACCTTATGTATCATACTGCATATGACTGTGTTTAGCTATGTCTCAACTTTTCGTTATTGACACTTTTGTTATGTATAGCCTTGTTAGTATAATCCTGATTGTATATGTCACTGTTACTTTATGTATGTTATTACTGCATTTTTATCACTTGGAGCTTTTCTCCCCGAGCCTCTATTGAAAATGGACATATATCCAGCTAGACTAGCCCGGTCAACAAACGTAAAATAAAAATAAATATATTACATGTTAGATAAGCAGCCTTCCTGAAAAAGACTTTAACCCATCTAGGTGAAAAGATGCAGGCTGTCACTTTTCAAATATCTGTGACCTAAATATAAAGGCATACCAGGGCATGAGCATATTCCCTTGTAAATAACACATCTGAATATTTTGAAGGAATAACAGCTTGATATACTGCTGCACAGGGGTGAGTTTGCAGATGCTCACGAAGGATTAACGGTCCAGAAAAGGGCTTCACTATTACTGAGATCAAGATTTCCATAAAAGCACAAATACAATTTGTTTTGAAACCTATGCTTCAATTGAATGGTTTAAAATTAAATCAGGACCTGAAAGTAATCTATGTACATCTCACAGTATACCACTGACAGTACACTAAAACTTCAGTTAGTCTGGCAAATGCAAAGCATCTCTTTTATAATATTCTGAGTTGTATTTAATTATATCATGAAGGGACTGAACTGTGCAAAGTTAGCACAAAAACACATGCTCCTGAATGGCTAAAGGAGCATTCCAGAAGTAGTAAATACAGCAATAATTCCACTGGAACATTCAAAAAACAAACAGTTTTAATGCACTCCTAGCTTCAGGGGGAGCCACCATATTTTTGCTGTGTCTCTTGTATATTTTTTTCTGATAAATCACTGACAGTTAAAGCCAGTCAATAATGTCAGGTATCAGAGTTTCATACTTTTTGCTGTTTATAAAATGTATGTTGATGCAAAACGTGTTGTTCTATTACCTTTTTTAAGTGAATTAAGAGTAATACTGTAAAACTGTCCCTGATTCCTGAGCAAAGTAGTTGAGAGCTAGAGGGACCATACTTGCCATATGCGTAAGAAACTGCCAATATGGAACCAAAACTGCCAATACATCCACTCAGAATAACATTGTATTTAAAGGTTTCTATAAGGAGAACACTGTTTTGATACAGGCACAGAAAGTTTTGCATGAACAAACTTGAAATGTGTATGCATAATTTGTAGTTTATTAGAAATGTGTAAGAAATGCAGTGCAAAAGCAAATACAGATCCAAAACACTTCCTTTAATAGATTTTGACACACCACTTACAAAGTCCACAATGGCTTACTTTCTTATACAGTGTGAAAGAGTGTACTGTTTACACAGTATTTAAAGAAGGCCAGTCTGGATAACCTAAACAACAGGCTCATAGGTATATGACTAACCTAAGATCTGTTTTTTTTTTTTTCAATAAGCTAATCTTCATGCACCCATGTACAAGGATTCGCAATCTTTCAAGCTGCGAGGGAGTCTACAGGTGAGGGAAATGTCTGAATTATAATTTTTTTTTAAATTATTAACCATTTGTTTAACTTAGAGAAAATGTACAGAAATAACTAATCATATTCTAAATAACATTAGGTTACCCAAATGAAAACAAGATGTTTAAAAATGTTTGCATAATTCTGAAAGCATCTTAAACATCAAATATATCGGTTGTCAGTTAATCTTCTGCCAGTAATACAAATAACGGTAAACAGCAGAAAAAATGCCATAGCATAACTTTAGTTAACTGGGGCAGGAGAATTACTCCTTCATAACTGGCTGTCACTAGCTGTGAGTAAATCCCATAGCAAACCATAATTCTGTTACAAATTACTGTTTAATCCCTCCCCCCGGTTTGGTGTTTTAGCAAGTTCTTAACCAATAGACTGTTTTAACATCTTTCCTCTTAATGGTACAAGACTTGCTGGCCTGTAAAATGTATTTTCTACAAGTCAGGGCAGTCAGGGCAAAGGGAATGACTGAGTTTCTACAGGCATGGGATAACCTGCTGACTCTTTTTAGCAGCAAGTGGAAAATGGAGTAAAAGGAGAAAGGGCACAACTGAACTGTGAGAAAAGGAATAACACAAAGAAGGAAAGGTGTTATCTGAATCATAAATAGAGAGATCTGTATTGTGTGTATGTCCACACTGACTTGCATACACACATAAGCAAGTAGTCCTAGCTGGAGAAAAAAAATGCATTATAAAAAAATGTAAGTGAAGGACATTTGCGCAGCAGGTCTGATTTCTCATGTTATTTCACTATTTCCAGTGTGATATTACGGCACGCGACCTCACAACATAATAGTGATAAGGCCATCTCCTATGTAAAGACCACATCTGATTGGAAAGGACAGCGGAACTGGAAAATAACTTACGGTAGAGCAAATGAGAAAGAATTCTTGTGCAGAACAAGCTGGCATATTACATGGTTGTATAATTAAAATGTTGATAGAAGAGGAAGTTAAAATGCTCTCTATTGTAATTCTAACACTAGTCTCAGAATTAAGAAAAAAAGTAATGAAACTGAAGGAAAATAATGAATGCCAACTGTTCTTCTTTAAAGTAACTTTTTTTTGCAGGGGGGCAAGCCCTGTGTACCACCTGCACCCCGACTGATTGGCAGTCTCTCTCTATCTCTCTTATATATATATATATATATATATATATATATTTATATATATATATATATATATATACTTATATATATTTATATATATATATATATATATATATATATATATATACTTATTTACTAACTCCGAGATCACCATAAGGGAATACTAACTCCGAGATCACCATAAGGGAATACTCCAAAATACAACAATCTCAGATTTACTAAATGGAAGTCCACATTTTTGCACATTCAGTCTCACTATGTTGGAACTTGCACTTACAAATCTCAGAAATGAAAAATCTTACCAAGTTAAAACGAATGTACAAAATAAAGATTCTGAATATATCTGTATTTTGATACAACTAATGTAATGTGATTACTGCAAATAAATAGCTTAACTTAAAGACCTGTGGTACACTTCTCTGATAGCAGTGCATATCAATTTTCTGAGGCTATGGTCACCCAGCGGTATAAACCTTGGCTTTAGATGATTATCATTGTTGAAGTGACACCCCAAACCCCATGTGGAAAAAGGGTTATGGATGGAGAGCAACATTTACTTATTTAAGAGAATTATTAATGAATAAATACTACAATTACTAATATTCGGTGAATTTTATATGCAAGGTTATTTAAAAGCAATATTAGGTATCATTTAAATAACCGTGTAAATAATCAAGTCAATGACAAAATATTTTAACAGCATAAGGGGCAATAAGTGTTTTGAAACAAAAACAGACTCCTGTGGGTGTGTGTGTGTGTGTGCTGGTGCACAATTTATATTTTGTCAAGCAAATTTAACAAAGTGCTTACGTTTGGATTTTGGTATGAAAACAGCATGGGAAATGATTGTACAGTTGAATATTAATAAAATTTTAAAATGGCAGAGGATGAGGATGTTAGATGTTTTAATAGTTTTGATGCTACCATGGAAGATTTGGCAAATCATACTTAAGGAACTGAACTGTATTACAAAACAAAAGACATTCCACATGAAGTCTCCTCCATGACACAGATGAAAGAAGCTCTGACTGTGCCCCAGACAACCTGGGTTTGATTAGCAGCCTAGGAGTTGGAGAAGATAAAGAAAGGGAGGAATAGGAGTGATGAGGTATTACTTGCTCACCTCTTCCAGGGGGGGAAGGCTGTAGGGACATGCTGGAGGCCCATGCAAAGTAAAGAACTCTAGTGGTGAAACGGGAACCAAGGCAACTAGCAGCTGCTGAATGAGTGGGCACTGGGTGTTATATCAGGTAGGAAAGGCTCCTTTTTAATTATTTATTTATTTATTTATTAAAACAACTTTACTGAATTATCACTTGTGATATAGTCAAACTTACATTTATATAAAATCAATCAAGCCATATTTACAAGTTCACATTTACATTGTACATCACATATGTTGTTCTATACAATATAATCATACCAGTATTACAAAAAATGTTCAATTTCTGCCTTCTTTTAAACCTCATTCCTCCTCTAAAACATTTCTCTGCATGTATTGTTCTCACAATTTTCATTTTTTCTATGTAATTAACTCCTACCATTTTCTAAGGATCCCACTTCCTGTTCTTTTATCTCTGTTAACAATATTCACAACTTCAAGTGTGGTTGGTTTACACTGATTTCCATTTTCTAGTAATTGCTTTTTTGACAGGCACAGAATTAAACATAACAAAGCCTTACTATGTCTAGGCAATTTAGATCCTGTATCCTAGCTCAAAGAACTAATTTCCTTCATTACACTCATTTTCTCACCCAGTATATGTGACAGAGCAGGGAATTTTCAATGTCTGCCAACGCGTTACACTCCCAAAAAATATGTACCTCTTTCTACCACATTACATCCCCAACATTTGCCATCTACATCTAGATTTTGTTGCATATTCGGGAGCCATACCTACATCCACCCATTGTTTCTTTGTGACTTGCTTATCTAATCTCTCTTCCCAATCTTTTCTGACCTCCTCTGATAGAGTCCTATAGTTATTGTGGAATATGTTATATGCCCTACTAATTATCCCTTTTTTAACAGCAGCTTCTGTACTATTTTTAACTAAAAACTCAACCAGTGCGGGTCTTTCATTTAGAATTTCCGTGCCTTTCTCTTTGCCTATCTTCTGATATCAATCAGTGATAGAAAAGGCAATCTCTAGCCTGCAGACCAAATATTTTATTGGGCTCTTCCCATTCTATTACCTTTCCCTCTCTAATTACTTGTTCCTAATAGCTTGGTTCCTTTGACAGCTTCCTCCAGTAAATTCCAAACTCCTCTTGCCTATTCTCTGTACCCCTAACTGCAGTCATTTCTATCAGGAGATTCTTTGTCCATTCCCCTGTTGACTTAGTTCTTAGTATACTTTCTGCTACTTGATGAATATAATATTCTGTATGACTGTTGCCATTCTCCTTAAGGATCTGCATCCAAAGTTCCACTCTTTCCTTATTTCATGAATTACCCCCTGCTTCATTGTTATCACCTTCCACTTTGAATTTTAGCCTTCCACTTGTGTTATGCACAACACCCTTAACTGTGTAGCTGTAAAATATCCCTTCAAATCAGCTAATCATAAACTTCCTTGGTCTATTGGAAGGATCAACTTATCCCATTTGACTCTTGCCCTATTCCCCACCCAGACAAAATCTTCAGTTCTTTGTTAATTACTATCCACAAGTTCCATTCTGGCTGATAAAGATATGCCTGACCTGTGTATAAAACTAAAGGGACTAAAAACATTTCTACAACTTGTATCTTGCTATCCATATCCATAGGTAAGAGCTTCCAGTTCCTCGTTTTTTGTACTATCTTTTGTTTAGTCTCTTTCCACACATCCAAAGCTGCCATAACAGAATCCCTTTTAACCCATACTCCTAAATACTTATCATGTCCCCATAAATATGGGTATCACTGAACCAACTCGTGTGTGGGTACATAGTTTACAGCTATAGCCTTGGTTTTATCTTCATTAATTTTATATCCCCCAAAACCTAGAACTGTCTCAGCAAACTTCACAATACTGAGATGTCCTTTTCTAGTTCTATCTGGTACAAAATGATATCATCTGCAAATAAAACCAACTTTTCTTGAATACCACACCTATTACATCCTTGAATTTCTGGGTCCCTTATTTTCTTTGCCAATGGCTCTAAATATAACACAAATAACAAAGGGGAAAGAGGACATCCTGCCTGGTTCCTCTGTTCAGACAAAACTTATCAAAGAGGAACCCCCTACTTTGATTTTTGCTCCTGATCCCTCATATGTTTTCCTAATTAATATTACATTATCAGGAAATGCAAATGCTTCATCTCCCTACTCATAAAATCCAGCTTACTCTGTTGAATGCTTTCTCTGCATTAATACCGACCAACCAACAATAGTGGCATTTTCTTACATTCTGCTTCCATCTGGATCCTCATTGTTCTGTTAATGCTGTCATGTGTTTGCCTCCCCTTCACAAAACCACACTGATCCATATCTATCAGTTTTGGCAACACATTTGCATTCTTTTAGGCATTATAGACATGAACACAAAAAAAATTGAAATGGGCCTATATGAAGCTGGATCTGACGGGTTTTTACTGTCTTTAGGTATTATATCCACCATAGCTTTTTCCTGATGTTGGTGATTCCCCTTCTTTTACAATACTGTTAAACTAAATCTTCCAGATCTTTATCACTTTCTTTCCACCTAGCTTCCAAAATTCCATCTGAATAACATCTATTCCCAGAGACTTTCCTGCAGATTGTTTATACATTGCTATGTTTATCTAATCTTCTCCTATCTTAACTATTAATTGTTGAGCCTCATCTACCTCTAACCTTGGCATATTTATGTATGTGGTGAAAGGAGGTACTGCTGGCATGGCTAGCTGGAATTTTGTAAATAATTATATGTCATTTGTGAATATCAAACTAATTTGTATGGGATGCTTGTGTTACAAATGTATTGGACTGTATGTCATATGTATATCTGACTGCTCTGTACAGATGTTTGTGTTGAAAAGGTATTTGTAAAGTGCTGTGTTTAAAATGTGGCCACAGTGTGCCCTACTGGAAGAGAACAGAAATGTACATGCACTATTGTAACTGTTTAAATGTATATATTTTAGCAGTGGAAAACAGTAATACAGAGGGTTAACCTCAGTCCAGTAAACTTTAGAAAAATATTTGAAATTAAATCACTTAATAGGCTATGCCATAAGGTTGCTATCTCTCAAGTTTTCAATGGAACTAGAGACACACAATCTGTAATAGGAAGCTTTCTTTATTGCCTTTGGAGTGAACTAACTGCTACTTCAAAAGCAGGAAGGAATGCAATTGTTTTATGACTTTCAGTATCTCCCAAAGATCTGAACAAAAGCCCTTGTATGAGTATTTTTACAGGTAGATGCTAAATACTGTCAGCTTCAGCAATGAGAGTTTGCATGAGACCTAGAGGTCAGATTACCAGAAATTATGTCATTCTGCAAGCTATCTCAGCAGTAATATTTTAGATATTATTTTGAGAAGTCTCTTAGTGAGACGGAACATTCTGTATTCGGTCTTGGATCTGACAACAAGAACCATTTACAACATCTGCCTTGCTCTAATGAAGTAAGTTTCTAGGGAACAGTATAACTCTCTTAGATACAGTCAGGAATATAGTGAAGCTTAGTTTAGATTTTGTTTTTCTTTATTTGTGTGAGCCTGTGCTGCAATGTTATTTTAAATATTTCCTGTGGTTTTGAACTCTGATGCCACTATGAATATATATTTAGTAATATCTTGTTCTTTAATTATTTATTATTAAATATATTTGAACATTTCATTGTGGCTGATCTGTGTAGAAATATTTAAGTTTTGAGAGTACTTGCATATTTATTTGGTGACATTGTGAGGGCCACTCCTAATACCCTTGCTCTTGGTCAACCTACCATTTGAATTAATATTAATATTACACAGTAAGATTGGACACCTTTTTTAAGGGCCTTAAAGTAGCTGTGAGGAGCGACTGGTAGAAGTGGAAATTACCTTATAGTCTGGGCAGAAGGGGGCCTTTCCCAGGTGCGCGCGCGCGCGCGTGTGTGTGTGTGTGTGTGTGTGTGTGTGTGTGTGTGTGCAAATCAAACCTCAAAAAGTGTGGTACTTGGGCAGGCACACAAAGCACTAGCTAGACAGAGAGGGTGCTGGAGATCTTGGCATGGTCACTCAGCTGAGATCTCAACTATACAGCTGTGCCAGTGGAGAATCTTACTGGGGATCTGAAGAAAGAGGGTGAAACCAGCCCCGGACTGACTGTGGTCTCTGTGTGCTCTTAACGGAAACTGAACTTAATGCAGAGAGCTGCATCTAGAAATACTGTGTGTGTACCTGTTATCCTCTCAGTGAACATCCCCCAGTGCTGCCAGTGGTGAGGATTGAGGCTCCTTGATTACTGGTCCAGTGGTGAGTCATCACAATGTCTTCCATAAATATTTCAATTTGTGCTTTTTTTTATTTCCCCGCTTCTCTGTTTTATAAAAATGTTCATAAAATTTCCCAAATATCTCTAATACCCCTACAGGATTACTGGTTATTTTTTCTTGTTATAAGCTCTATAACATTAGCAGCAAACCTTTCTACTTTCTGTTTCCTAAGTTGTGTAAGAGATTTTGTGCTTTGGTGTTATTATCAAAAAACATTGCTTAACTGCAATCTTTCTAAACTTATGCATATTATCCAGGTACCCCCTTATTTCCTCTTTAGTACTCTTTAATTGCACCTGTTATTGTTCTATCCCCCTTATTCTTTAATACTGTAACCTTTGTTAGCCCCTCTAAATAATTTTTACTTCTTAATCATCTCTCTTTTTCTTTTATTCCAACCCTACGTTTAAATTCACTTTCATTTTATCCCACTTACTAGCTATAACTTCTAGAGTACTTTCTATGTTCCCTAACAACTCCAGAATAATTTCCACTACCCATTTCTTAAATTCTTCTCTTTTTAACAGGTAGATGTGGAAGTGCTAGTTTCTTATCTTTACTTCATTACCTTGCATTTTTAGCATAGTAATTACTGCTACATGATCTGAAACAGTTATTGGATGTGTGACAAAGATATCAATTAAATGTACATGTTCCTGTGAAATATAATTTCTGTCTAGTCCAGTTATTGTACCTTGGGGCATAATAAATAAATTCTGTATAAGTTCCTACTTTCCTACTACACAATTCACACCTTCCATACAAAATTTTTTCATAAACTTCTTAAGAAATCTGCCCTCCTTTGTTAAATTTTCCCTTCTAATCCTCCAGACACATCCTCATTGTTGCAAATCAAATTCCCCACCTATAAGTAATATTCCCTGCTGAAAGCTGATAATTTTTCCCCACTTTTTTTTAAGATCCATAGTAGCAGTTTTAGGTGGAATATAAACACATACCAGTGTAATCCTCATCCTTTGCCAACAGCATCTTACTATCACAAATCTACCATTACCTTTGTTTTCCTCTTCAAACACTACTGGAGCTCGTATAGCAATTAATACAAGTACTCCTCTTTTCCTCTGTCCTTGATATTCTGATGAATATCCTGAAATCGTTTATCAAATTTGCATGCTCATTTCTTTCCAAATATGTCACCTGTGGCATTGCTACTTGTACTCTGCATTTCTTAATATAATTAAATATTCTTTCCTTTTTGTCTATACCCATGAGACATTCACATTCCAAGATAATATGGAAAGTATCATCATTTTGTTATGATGTCATTATTCCAACTTATTACATATGACAGCTTTTTAAATGTCTATTTCCAGCTTTTGTGACACATGCACACACTAATGTTTGGTAGGTTAATCCTATGTACATTTTTTCTTATCATCAACATCGAACCCTATGTCATATTTTACAAGACTTTTTTTGTTTTAATGAAAACCCTCAAACAAAAAGAAACACACCAGAGAACATCCCCAGAACCTGTTAATATCATACAAGCACACAAAATAATGTACATCTTTAAATCATGACATTTAACCCTCCTAATAGGATCAATGGCCACAAACAGCATCAAACACAGGCCTTAATTAGCCTGATAACCTAAATTTTAGGTTAAGACCCATGTAATTGCCTCTGCTTCTACTTACACTAATTGTTATCTGTTCTTTTTTTATCTTTATTCCCCTTCCAGACACAAAAAAAACTTCCTTGCTTTCAAAAAACATTAACTTTTAGCCTTGAAGAAACCAGCTTTCTGATGTTTTATTGCTCTAGTATCAGCATGTCTCCATTGAATGGAAACAGAAAAAAATGTAGTCCTTAGCTGCCGACTTCTAAAGACAAAATGAAACATTTGTTGCTAAAGGAAAACGTTTCATTATATGCAGTGTTCTCTTACTTGTTTCCACATAAAATTTATTAGATTAAGCCAAGGGTCTCAATCCATTCACGTATGCAAAAGTACAAGAAAACATATCAGCTCAACATATATTATTATTTGTGTACTTTTATACTACATCTCCCACCTCAACAACCCACGACTATAGCCTATTAAATTAAACATGCTTTTGTCTAGCCTTTTAACCCTTTTTGTATTGTAATGCCTACATTTCTTAATACTAAAAAAGAGTAAAGAGAAAAAAAGGCATCTGTTTACTTTAGTATCTTTATCGCATACAAAAACAACTGAAAATGGTTTACTATAAAATATGCAATTTCTGACATGAAAAGTTTCATAAAAATACTGTTAAGAACAGAAAGTGCTTTACTTAGATATCTTTTTTCCTTCCTCTTCCCCTCAGTGTCCTTCCAAACATTAATGACATAAAGTGAGGCAAATGTCTTTCAGTTTCCCACAAGTTTAACAAAGTCAACAAAAGTCCACTCTTTCCACTTTTCTTCTACAGCCATATTTCACAAATGGGATTTATGCATTGAGGTCTCACATTTATTCACTAACTTCCATGTTGCTAGTCTTCATCCTGTTTATCTCCATCTCCCAACTCCAGATTCAGGTTCAGTTCCGAAGGACTCTCAATTCTTCTAGTCAACTCCTGTGCATTTTTCCATCTCTCAAACATTTTTGTTTGGAACAGTGGAAAAGGTTTCAGTGGCAAAGTCTCTGTGTGCTTTATAATCAGAAGAATGAGAAGCAGAGATCCCTTTTACACGATGGCTCACTTTTTGTTGGACAAACATTTGCATTTCTTCCTTAGCCTGTTCTGCATCAAAAAATGACTTTGATCCCCCAGGAAAAATATTTTGAAGACAGATAGATACAGCAGCTTGAATCTCACACCTGCCTCTCAACAATCCCTGATTGATGGAATAAATGTGTTTCTTTTCTGTGTGGTGTACAGTGAATAGTCATTTTCCATAAACACTCTGTCATCACCAATTTTTAATACTTTGCCCTTCTGCTATACTTTTGTCAGGATCAACTCTTTCTGCTGGTAGGTTTGCATCGTTACTAAAACTGGTCTTGGCTGCCTTTTCATGGCTACATTTCCTACTGTGGAATACCAGTTTGGTTGCTTATTTGTTCCTTCATAAAATTAATACAGACTGTTCCTTTGTAGTTTCTCTTGTATAACAGAAAATCTCAGATTTTTCCTACGTGCTCTGTCCTCTAATTCTACCATTTTTTAAAACAGCTCTTCTTGAACAGTCTCAAAAAGTCTTTTCTTCATTTCAGTCTCTGAATTTTACACTTTTGTCATCTCACCTGAATATCTGTTTAAAATTTCTTCTGTTTTTCCAGCCTTTCATTATTTTTGATATACTCCTTCAGTGTTTCATTTATTTTAATCACCTCTGAGCACATTTGACTTCTTTTTTCTTCTAAGTTACTGGAAGCAATGTATTGCACCAAATCTACAGTTTGAATGGCTTTTTGATGAACAGCTGTAGGATTCTTCCCAGTCAGTGTTTAATCTTCACTTTTTCTAGTTGATTTTCTTTCAGACTCTCTTAGATTCTTCTTTGCTAGTATCCAGGCAGTATACTTACTAGCCAGTAACTGAATTTACTAAAAGTTACAGAGTTCTTTGCCCTTGTCTTCCAGGTTTTCTTTTTCACACTGGGAGGACTGAAGTTAATCTGTTAATTATTGCGCAGCTATCTTGAAAAGTCATTGGAGATTCCCTTTTGTGTTGGTGACAGGAAAAATCATGAAAACATCTGGATAACCAAGAAGTTCCTTTGGCTTGAAAAGTAGAAGCTTGGAATAAACACAAACATGTAAATCATCATACTATACAAAAACACAACTGACAAGAATGGACTAGACATTTCAAGATTAGTTGAAAGCTGTGTTAAAAGCAGCAAGGATTCAGAATGTATAGCGAATGAGGGCACACTGAGGGCCAATAAATTAGTACACTAAGAGTCTAATGAAGCTCTTGACAATATTATAGCCATTAAAGGCAGTAATACAGCAGGAATCTAAATGGGCATGGGCAGAAGAGTATGAGGACACCTTTATGGAGATGAAGAAAGTAATATCTGAAGTAGTGAATGTGAAGACAGGAGGTACTGCCAGCTATGCCAGTAGAAGTAGGGCGGTGGATGTGTAACATATTCCAACACAACTAGCTGGAATTTTGTAAAGAATTATATGTTATTTGAGGTTTGCCATCAAAATGTCGGAAGACAGTTATGTGAACTTGGAAGGTTGAATGTCACTCTTCCAAGGTTTCGTATTGTTGATTTTTAAATGTTTGAATCCACAACAGTGAATGCACACTAGGATTTGCTGTTGTGGATTTGTTGTTTTGAATGGAGATAACACTATAGTGGGGATTAGGATATTTACCCTTTCCATCACTGTAGTGTGATCTTGGGAGTTTGTATATATAAGTAGCAGGGGGCATGGGGGTGCACGGTAGCTTGCCCCCCTGCAAAATGTTAATAGGACGTAACTGTAAGTCCACATAGTTTTGATAAAGTCAACATTACTGTCTTCTTGAATTTCCTAAATTACCACTTTCGGATATGTAATCATTCAGAATTTGGATTTTACAGCATTTAAAGTCGGGTAAGTAATCACTCACACAAGTGTCTTGCGAGATTTTGATGGTAACTGTTACTTGAATATCAAATAGATTTGTACAGATCCTTGTGTTGAAAATGCATTTGTAAAGTTGCTTGTGTTAAAAATGTACCAACAGTGGGTCCTGATTGTATTTTATCTGAATTAAATGTGTAAGTTTTAACAGAGGATAATGGAAGAGAGGAGGTTAATCTCAGTCCCAGTTAACTTTGAAAACAGCTGAAATTAAATTAGGCCATAAAGGCTGTATGTTACAGTTCTGGTTGCAGCCAGAGACAAAATGTCTGGGAAACCAAGTATTAGGAAGCCTTTTTTATTATCTCAAGCAGGGAGCTAATTGCTACTCTGGAAGGGTAGAGGTTTGAAATTGTTTTATGATTTCCAGGAGCTGTAGCAGATCATAGCAAAGCTCTATCTGTGTGTCTCCAAACACACAGGTGCTAAAATCCTGACAGCTTCTAGTGTTTATGACAGTATGGGAGACTGAGTTAGGTGACCAGATGTGATGTCATTCTGTAAGCTATCCCAGAAATAATATTTAGATATGATATTGAGAAGTCACTCATTCAGACTGAGCACTCTGTTTCTGGAACCTGACATAGAAGGATCCCTCACCTACTTCATCTTGTCTTGCTCTAGTAAGTGGACCAGGAAATAGTACTCTTTAGATTAGTCAGGAGAATATAATGAGATTAGTTAAGTGCTGTTTTTCTGTAACTGTTTGAATCTGTTCATCTGTGTTATTTTTAATATTTCCTGTGACTGAAACGCTAGTGTTTAATCTAAATAGGTATTTAGCATTTTCATGTTCTTCTATTATTTATTATTAAATATATTTAAATTTCTTAGCATGGCCAGTCCTTTTAGAAGATATTTAAGTTTTAAGAGTATTTGCATATATTTATTTGGTGATAACTCTGGCCACTCCTGAAAGCCTTGCTATTTGGTCAATATTACCATTTGTGTTGTTGTTCTTTCAGCTTTTCCTGGTTAGGGGTCGCCACAGTGGAACTCTGGTCAGCTAATGATTGGCAGTAGATTTTTTTTTTTTGACGGTGCCGAGATGCCAACTCAATGCCCAAACTTCAATGAAGGCACGCCCATTCACGCATGTCTTTTCGAATGCCACTACCATTTGTATAAATATTAATTTCACTCATTATAATTGGATAAACTTTTAAGAGCCTTATAGTAACTGACGGGTGACAGTGAATCTACAGTCTGGGCAAAGTTGGTAGCGTGGGTTCTCTGTGCCAGCCTTTGTGCGTGTGTGTGTATGTGTGTGTGTGTGTGTGTGTGTGTGTGTGTCAGCTACTTGGAGCAGGGACATAAAGCACTGGATTCACAGAGAGAGTGGTGGAGGATTTGGCTTGGACATTCGGTTGTCGACTTAACTCTGCAGCTGTGCCAGTGAGGAGCCTTAATGGGGGACCTGGGGAGAGACAGAGACAAAAATCCAGACCTTGGACTAAGTGTGTTCCTTGTGTGCTCTTAAAAGAAACTGTGCTGGATGCAGAGAGGTCGGGATCTGGAAATACTGAGTGCATCCATTTGTATTCCAAGTGAACGTCCCTCTCCAGTATCAATGGTGAGGATTCAGACTCCTTGATTACTGGCCCAAAGAGGGGACATCCCAGTGAACAACACCTTTGATCCATTTTTTCCTACTAGTTGAATACTACAACTTCATTTTACAGAATCACTACCACTCTATCACTTCATTTCATTTCATTTCATTTTCAAGACAGTACAGAGACCTACTATGTTTGTTTCACGTTCATTAACTAATGCTGAACGCAACTATGTCTAACTAGACCACAGAGCCCTTAAATTGCACAAGCAGTAAGGAATTTGGAAAAGTACTTGCATGTAGACAGATTTATGATAATTATGAATCACTAACCATCACTATTTAGCCCAAGAAATGAGCTATCCATCATGATTACAGGCTGGATGCCTACTAGCCCCTATTTCTACACAGCACTTATATAGTATCAGATGTAAAGAGTCATAGCAGCCATTCATGTAGCCTAAGTTACCAGGATCCCTGCATCGTAGGAGAAAGTCATCCATGTAAGACAAAATACTTATTATCTATGGTTCCCCTTTACAAACATAAACTAATTAAATGATTTAATGGTGAAAGCTACAAGCACAATGAAGATAAGCCTTTAAAACACAAGATAGGTAACTTTCTAAGAGAACCCACTGGAAAAAGTGAAGGAAATCCACCTACGTTTACCAACACAGGACTAGCATGCAACTTGGGAAGTCAAAAACTTAATCAAGTGGGAGTGAGGGGGGGGGGGTTAAAGTGAATTGCCTCCTGGCATGTCACTACCAGAGAGAAAAACAGAAAAAGGTTCAAGTTATAACAGACTCCTAAGACTGCATGCAGAATAGTCACAAGCACAAGTGAAGAGATACTTTTAACACTGGCCTCCAGGGCCATTAACTCTCTTATGAAAAATAGCTGCTAACGCTCTATAAAAAGGATCAGCTGATATGATGTCTATCTTGAAGGTTTTCGCAAAGGTATGCAGCAAAGCATATGTTACTGACACACATCATCCACTGATTTTAAAAAAGGCTGTTAAGGTTCCTTCAGACCTTGTTGAATGAGCCTTGGGGTTTAAGAGTCAAGGTTTTGTTACTAAAAAAGTAGCAAGTTAATATAGTCAGATAACCACCTGGATAGTGTGACTTTAGACAATCTTTTACTTAATCTGTTAGGGTCAAAGGAACCCCAGAATCATCTTGCCCCAGATGTTTTGCAGAATCTAGATAAAAACATAGCTACCTAACATCCATCCAAGGACTGTAACATGAAACCCCCTTTGTCTGTGAACTGTGAGAAAATACTGGGAGATTAATGGACAAATTAAGACCAACTTTGGAGGGCATCTTTGGCTAAAAGATGGATCAGCCTTGAGTACTATCCTGTCTTTGTGAAAAATGATACTGCACATGGTGGCTTAGAAGAGAGACAGCATGTAGTTCTAAAACTCTTCTAATTGAGGTAATTGCCAACAAGAAAGAGTATTATCCATGACAGATGATTAAGATTAACTTTGGTTGCATTTTGAAATGTACTTGAAGATGATATTAACCTTACAAGTACGACGACTAAGTCCCAAGGAGAGGCTTGGGCTTTGTACTACAGCCTAGATAAAAGATTCCTCTTAAGAAAGCTTCATAGGTATGCTGAAAGGCTAAGGATAAGTGGAAATGACTGCCAAGTGTATTTTGAGAGTGAAGCTCTTCTTTGAGCTGAGGTCACAGCTGAAAAGAGTCAAAAGACCAATCTACTCACTCGATAAACAAACTGCAAATAAACATACAAGCATTGCTAAAAGAAATCTGCCAAGAAGCAAAGGATGGAAACAACAGGGGGTGTGATAGATCAAGCCCTTGTTGAACAGCCCATGATGAAAACTAAAACCACTTATCAATGTATGTTTTCCTTGGTTGGGAAGTTAGCACCAACTGAAATTGGTTGGGAAGTTAGCACCAAATGAACCACCCTGGGAGGTAACCAGGGTCACTGGCCATTACTGGAAGTGAAAACAAAAAACATGTAGTTCAGTATGAAGAAATAAATGTCTGGGAGAAGCTTGCCAGATGAGTGTGACAGGAGACTCTGACTGGGCTGTAGAAGAAGTCTCCTTATAAAGTGCGGCCAATGAAGGGGGAAGCCAAACTTGCTGGAGCCAAAATGGAATTATGCAAATGCTTGCTCTGCATAGCCTTGTTTTCTGGATGAATTTCATCAGAAGCAGTAGAGGAGGGACTGCATACATGAGATCCAGGGGGCCATGGGTGGAAAACAGCATCTCTGGGAATCTGATCCTGAAGAAGAGTTACAGAAAATAAATTGGTATAATAATCTGCAAAGCAAAAAGATGACAGCAAACTTCACCCAAGACAGAAAAATGTGTTCACTACGGACACACACAGACCATTTGTGAGGTATAAGTAGGCATCTGCTGAGCTTGGCCGCTAATGAAATGGCATGCCCCAGGATATATATTGCTATTAGAAAATACTACCAGTTAATAGCCCATTCCCAAGCAATCAATACTTCCTGACAGAGGGGTAAGATCTGGTTCCTCCTTGCTTATTAAAATACCATACTAAGGCCATGTTGTCCAAATGGACTGATATCACACCTTGGGAAGGCAGTCCTGGAAAGTCTAAAAAGCCTACAAAGCTAAAAGAACAGCTCTCATCTCCAATATGTTCATGTTCAGATAGACCTCTCATTGGTTCCACATACCCTGAACAGTCTGCCCTCGACAAACCCCCCAACCCAATGCAAACATGACCATGATGACCATGACTGTTGGAACAGAACAAGGGACACCCTGTTAGTAAGTCTGTAGGTTTAAAGACATCAGTGGAGACATTCTGACTATGTGGTCCAATGGATCCCATATTTGTAACTAGTGCACCTTCAAGGTACAATGAAGAATTTTCATACAAAATCTTGCTAGACAAAATATCTGCAATGAGGCTACCATCAGTCACATTGTCTTTAGAATTAACGTGGATCTCCTTGTTGACTGATTACGGTTCTGACCATCTCCTGAACATCTTTTATCCTGTCTGAAGGTATATTTGCTATCATTATTGTAATGGCACAATGGCATTCAGTTAAAGTTAAATGCTAAACTAGCTCTAAGTCAGATTTCTGAAGATTTATGTTTATTCTCAAAGACACAGGTAAGTACTCCTTTGCTTTGACTAGAAACTCCTTTGAGGCGATAGTTATAAGCTAGTTATCCAGACAGGGAAAGAGTTTGATTTTTATCCATCAGAGGGAACAACAAATGTAGCCAAGCACTTTGTAAATTCCCTGAATTGGTAGTGATTGGCTCCCACATGGTAGCACAGGAACCTCCATGATGGTTTGGCCATCTTTATATGGAGGTAGGTTTCTTGGAGGTCTAAAGAGTACATTCAATGTCCCTCCTGCAGACAGGGAGGGATTGACTCTGTCATGATAATCCAAAAAGTGGTTTTATTGACAAACTAGTTCAACTGACTAAGAAACAGTAGTGGCTTAAGGTCTTCCCTCTTCTTGGACACCATGAAGAACCCTGAGTAAAACTCCGATACTTTCTGGTCTGAAAGGATATCCTGGATTGTTCTTTTTTGCAGAATGTTTTACCTCTTATGATCCTGCCTTTCTTTGAAGAGTTGAAATGTCTCGTAACTGCAAGGCCAACATGGTTAGTGAGTGGCCTATGGAAATTTTCTTGGTTCAACTGTCTTGCTTTAAGGCCAGCCACTTTTCTGGATACAAGGAAATTATACACCTGACTGCATCAGAAATGGACAGTTGGGCAGCTCTTCAGGGATTCTACTGTCTGCTCCTGGGGTAAGGTCCATACAATCTCTGGCTTTGGGGACCCTCTCTGCCTCTGCAGCAGCACTTATAGTGGACTGGCATCTTGCTAAGGGGTAGTTTCACTGCCTTACACATATGGAGTTCAGGGAGAAGATGCAGCTCCTCCATGATCCTGAACTGGATTAATTGGGTTTTCAGAGAATGAATGACTGAATTCATGACTGCTTACATCTATATTTTTATCCCCCCCTCTCTCTCTCTCTCTCTCTATATATATATATATATATATATATATATATATATATATACTCCTCTATATACATCTACATACAGCCCTATATACATCTACATACAGTATATATATATATATATATATATATATATATATATATATATATGTATATGCATAGATATATATATATATATATATATATATATATATATATATATATATACATAAAAAATATATATATATATATATATATATATATACACACACATATTAATAAAAAACATACACACATACAGATGTGTGCATGCTTGAGTATGTGTATGTATGTGGCTAACTTTTATTTGGCTAAATTTTGGTTCATCACATGATTTTGTTGCATGAATTGTTGGTAGTTATAATGAGGGGCAGACTGGAAAGTCAATTCCTCAGGAAAGGTATGGTCAGTGGGCCAAGGTCACCTCTGTCTCATCATATGAAACAGTTTTCCCAAATTTAGGTTCTTCAGTGGGGGGGGGGGGGGGGAGTCTCTCCATCAAAATCTGTGTCAAGGGTGAGAAACTCTTCAATGAGAATCAAGATTCTTACTATTGTATATTCCCTTTTTGGATGCTACTGGGGGATCGATTCATCTGAATGGTCTGAAAAAAAAAATCACCCCTAACTCTTCTGATTACCAAGGGTTATTCCAGTCCTGGGTCTTGTTGGAAGGAGTGATGATGGCTAAAGATACCAAGCTGGCTGGTGTATATGAGTGGGTCCAATGTAGTGTTTACCTTTTCCATATCCAAAAGAACTGAAATTCTCCATAGTACCAACTCCCTATGTCAGTTAATGATGCTGAGAACCTTGGCACCAAGATAGAAGAGGCCAACAGCTGCTCCAACACAAGGATGGCAGTGACACCTCCACCCAGCAGTGCTCAGTGTTAAACCTGGAGCTGACAGTGAAGAGAAGATTGTTGGTGACAACAGCATCAACACTGGAAACAGCTCCAAGGTGATCAAGGTTGATCTAGATGCCAGCCAATAACCTCAGGCCTAATGGGTATTGGCACTAATGAAATTGACTCTAAAGCCACTGGTGTCAAAGGGGTTAACATCACAGAGAAAGTCAAAGTCGGTGCTGAGGGAAAAGCCACAGCTGCCATGTTCCAGGTGCTGAGAATGGGCCATTAGTAGGAATGTTAGAAGTGGATGGTACTGGCTCATCTCTGTCTGCCCCAGAAACAGTAGGGAGAGATATGACACTCAGCTTCACTTGAGCCTTCAAAAAGGCCATCATCATTTCCCAATCCACTGGAACAGATGGGCTAAGTAAGTACTTAGCTGGAAGACTTAATGCATATAGGTGAAGAAGGTGAGCGAGAATGCAAAACTTTGTATGACCTGTGCACTGAGGAGAAGCTGACAAGTCTTCTCCTCAGGGTCTAGTCTGAAGAATCTGAAATCTCTGGTTAAGCAAGACCAGATGGAAGGGTAAGCAACAACAAAATCACTGACAGTAATTATTAACAAGAGCAGTTATATACACAGCGAGTCTAATTCAGATGAAAACAGCAGAATAATTTCAGGTATATTATACTTGCTGTCTGTAAACACCACAGTGCAGAAAACAATAGGAAGGCAAAGTACACTAAAGACAGAGGATAAGGCCAACTAACAATAAGAAACATCAATTATGAGCAATCAAGCAACTGTAAACTTCTTTAGTACAAACAGCCTTAGATATTGTAACTTTCTATGAATATTTGTTTAATAAAAGTATTAAACTTGCTATGTGGGAAAGGGAGGAAAGGAAGTCTGCCTAGAAAAGCAGAAATAGGCCTGAAAGGGTGGAGCTGTAAAGACATTAATAAAATTTTAAATAATGATCTAAAGCAGAAACTATAAGAAAAACTATATGACTAACAATATTGTTACAGAATGAGTAGAAGTGTAGACGTAACAGTTTTTTTGAAAGAAAATAGTAAAAATCGCTCAAACTGCAGAGACCTAGTTGTTGCTTGATGAAGTGGTGACAAGATCTTGAGAAGAAAGCAGAGCATCATGAGAGAAGGAAGAGGAGCTTGAGATTGCAATAGATGAAAATCTTGCTGAAGAGAGGGTGTCTGTGGTGAGTAGTCCACAATATTACACTAAACTGACTGGATCACCTTGGATCTGTGTTCTTCATAGAGGCAAGAGCCTGGCAGTGAAAAGCAGAGCTATCACCAATATGAGGCTTGGGGGTTTGTAACTTAAGTCCCTAGCCCCACTGTGAATTTCCTGTACTGCCCTAAGATTCAGAGTACAATGGTGGTGTTAGCAAGTGCATGGCATTCACTTTTGTAGGTGATGTAATCTCGCAAGACTGTTGCGTCCCACACTTAAAACCATTGTTCCCATGTAACCTTTTATCTCCTTTGAGGATTTTACCCCAGGAGCAAGCAGTTACATATGTGCCCTCCCCCAAAGAGAGTTAAAACAGAAAAGCTCTCCTCCTCCATGACAGCTCCAACAGCCACCTGAGTTGATATTTGAGTTTGTGTCACCTAGGTTGTAGTTAGGCTTAACCATTCGATATGTAAGGTGCTGTCTGGTCTGACAAAAGAAAGATTAATGTGCTTTTTCTCATTCTCGCATGGGGAAATGAATGAACTAAGGACCTTATATTGATTTTGTAAAAAGTTTTAACAATAAACAAGTAAATGAAAAAGAATACCGAATATTATAAGCCTTTTTTCTAGCAAATACATGTATGCTCAGTAGCAATTCTATAACTGGTCTTCATGTTTCCATGGAAACAATCTGATAAAGAGAAACTGGCTGCATGGTTCTCGTGTCTCCATGGAGACAATCTGATAAAGAGAAACTGACTACAGTCTGGTGGAGAGTGATTAGCTGAAGAAAAAAATTACAACAGAAATTGGCTAGGAGATAATGTTCTCTGAAAGCACTCAGGGTTTTTTTCCAGCTGGGAGACCAATAAAGAAAAGACAAAACCAATTAGCACTTAGTAGAAGCACAGGCTGCACCATGCGCCTTAACATGTTTAATCATTCATTTAGGGTAACTCAAGTCAGTAAGTATGGGTGTCAGATTGGAACTTTTGTTCCTATTAGGAGGGTAAAACATATGTATTTGAAGATGTACATGTTTTATGTGTAAGAATTAACTTAATTTGTTTTAGGGGGGTATTGGGAGGGTGTTTTTTTTTTTTGTTTGTTTGTTTGAGGGCTTTCAATACAACAAAAAAGTTTTGTAAGATGTGACATAGGCTCAAATGGATATGACAAGAAACAACTGTATAAAAGTTCAACCTGTCAAATAGTCTATGCATGTACATAACTAGACATTTAACAACAAAGTGTTATACATAAAAAGTAGGAATAATAACTTTTTAATGCAATGATGCTTTCCTGTAATGTCTTTAAATGTCAACAATCTCGCAGATAAATACAAAATAGAAAGAGTAGTGAACTATATTAAAAAGTGTAGATTGCAAATAGCTATGTTACAGGAGACATACTTAGAAAGAACTGAACAAGTGAACTGGATAAAGAAATGTTTTCAGGATGGTTATTCAGTGGAATATCTGGGACAAAGGAAAAGATGAGTACTTATATTAAGTGGAAGAGGAGCTCCAATAGTGATAGAAGAGGATAAAAAAAAGATAATAATAGCAGAGTTGTAGTACTAAAGGGCTACTGGCAAGGGAGGATGATTATACTGGCATATATTTATATTCCATCTAAAACTGCTATAATAGAGCTTAAGAAAATTCTGGGAGAAATAATCAGTTTTCAGCAAGGAATATTACTTATAGGTGAGGACTGGAATGTGAGTTGCAAAAGTGAAGATGTTTCTGGGGGGCCCAGGAGGGAAAGGAAAGTATAACAAAGGAGGCTAGATTTTGAAGAAATTTATGAAAATATTTGGCAAGGAAGATGTGAATTCAGTAATAGGAGTTCAGACTGAATGTACATATTATTCCCCAAGATATAAAAAACTGGGCTAGGCTAGACAAACTTTACATTTCACAGGAATATGTGCATTTAATTGAAGATCTTGATACACACCCAAAAACTATTTCAGATCATGTGCTAATAATAACTAAATTAAAACACAGGGTAATGAAATAAAAATAAGACACTGGCACTTTCCCACCTATCTGTTGAAAAGAGAGGAATTCAAGGAATGGGTAGTGGAGATTATTTAGGAGCTGTTGGAGAGGATAGAATTTTCTTTTGAAAATACAGCTACAGAGTGGGATAAAATTAAGATGGAGTTTAAAAATAGGGTGGAAATAAAAGAACTGGAGCTATGGTTAAGAAGTAACAAGAATTATTTAGAAGGACTGGCAAATGTTAAAGTATTGCAGAACAGGGGGAATCTCAAAGAACAAGTGAAGGATCAACTGCAGAATGCTAAGCAGAAAAGAAGTGATTATCTCGATTATATACACAACTTTAGAAAGCCTGCTGTTAAGCAACTGTTTTTTTGATAACAGCAAAGCACAAAAACCTTTAGCAGGACTCAGGCATCAGAAAGTAGAAAGGGCTACTGCAAAGCTTAGCAAGCTGGTAACAAGGAAGGTAACAAGAGCTCCTGTAGAGGTATTAGAAATATTTCATAAATCCTACAAAAGTTTTTATAAAGCAGAGAAATATGAAAATCAAGAAAAGCTACAAATGAAAATATTTATGGAAGAATTAAATGTGCCAAGATTAGAGGTAGATGAGGCTCAATTACTAACGGTTAGGACAGAAGGAGATGAGACACAAATTGTGATGTATAACCAATCTAAGGGAAAGTCCTTGGGAAAAGATGGTATTCCTGTGGAAGTTTAGAAGCTAGGAGGGGAACACTGACAAAGATCTGGAAGGCTTTCTTCAACAGTATTTTAACAGGAGGAGAAGTAACGAACTATCAGATCAAGTGTCATATAGGTCCATTTCCATATACTAAACCATGATTATAAAGTGTTCATGTCTACAATGGCTAAAAGAATGAAAAAAACAATGCCAAAAAAGATAGATATGGATCAATGTGGTTTTCTGGAGGGGAGGCAAACATTTGACAGCATTAACAGAACAGTGATGATCCAGAGGGAAGCAGAACGTAAAAAAATACCATTCTTGTTGGTGGGTCTTGATACAGAGAAAGTGTTTGACAGAGTAAGCTGGGACTTTATGAGCAGGGCAATGGAAGCATTTACATTTTCTGAAAGGATCAGAGGCAAAAATTAAAGCGGGTAGGGTCCTCTCTGATAATTTCTGCTTGAGCAGAGGAACCAGGCAAGGGGTGTCCTCTTTCCTTTTTTGTTATTTGCATTATATTTAGAACCACTGGCAAAGAAAATAAAGGATTCAAAAATTCAAGGATATAATTGATATGATAGTCAAGAAAAGCTGTCTCTATTTGCAGATGATATTATTTTATATTTGACAAAACCAGAGAGAGACAATACAGTGTTGTGGAAAATTTTGAGACAGTTTAAGATCTTTTCAGGACACAAAATTAATGACGCTAAAACAAATGTAATAGAAGTATATTATGTGCCCACGCATAAGTTGGTTTAGCAATATCTGTACTTATTCGGACATGAGAAAATGAAGTACTTAGGAGTATGGATTAAAATGATTCTTGTGAGGAAGCTAAGGATATGTGGGAAGAGACTAAACAAAAGACAATACAAAAACTGATAAAATGGAAGCTTGGTTATATGGATATGGATAGTAAGATACAAGCAGTCAAAATACTTTTGTTCCTTTAGTCTTATACACAGGTCAGGCATATTTTATCAATTAGAGAAGTTGTGGATAGCAATTAATAGTGAGCTGAAAGATTTTATGTGGGAGGAGAAGATGGTAAGAGTCCAGTAAAATAAGCTGTTTCTTCCAGTAGAACAGGGTGGATTGGGATTACCCAATTTAATGAGGTATTTCAGAGCTACACAATTAAGGCTCCTATACACAGTATAAGCAGAAAACTATAATGCAAAGAGGAAAAGGATGACACTGAAACGGGGGAAAACTCAAGAAACAAGGAGACACTGGGATTTTGGATGTAGGCCTTTAAGGAGAATAACAATAATCATACAGAATATTATATCCATAAACCAGCAGAAAGTATTCTAAGAACTAAGCCAACACGGGAATGGAAAAAGGAGATTTTGCCAATAGGGATGACTGCAATTAGGGATATAGACAGTAGGCAAGAGGGGACTGGAAATTGGAGAAAACTGACAAAAGAATCAAGGTATTGGGAGCAAATAACTAGAGTGGGAAAGGTAACAGAATGGGAACAGGCCAATAATTTATTTTGACGGCAGGTTAGAGATTGCTTTCCCTATCAAGGACTGACATCAGAGTACAGGCAAAGAGAAAGAAATAGGGAAAACTAAACGAAAAATCAACACTTGTAGAGTTTTTAGTAGAATCTAGAAAAGAAGTTGCCACTAAAAAAGGAATAATTAGTAGAGCATATAAAATATTACATATTTTTATACCCCAAGTAGACTCCAGAGCATTTTTCCTCAGGTGGACAGCAAATGTTGAAGTTGTGATGGGGAAGAAGGAAGTACTTGGGAACATATGTTCTGGGAGTGTGGTGGGTTGGCAGACTTTAAGGATTCCCTGCAGGATGCACTGTCGGAGACACTGGGTGGGCAGACTGGTATGATAAGGGAGATGATTTTTCTGAGCTACGATACAGAACCGGAATTGCCTAGACATGGTAAAGCCTTGCTGTGTCTAATTATGGTGGCTGCCAAAAAAACAATTACTAGAAAATGGAAATCAAAATCTAAACCAACTATATTAGAAGTAGTGAATATAGTAACAGAGATAAAACAACAGAAAAGGGTAGGAGCAAACTACATAGGAAAAAATGGGTACTGTGGGAACAATGCATACAGGGGAGGAATGAGGTTTAAAAGAAGGCAGGACTTAAATGAGCTATGTAATGTTTGACTGAAAATGACTGGGTAGATTATAAGTAATGTAAAATGTTTGCAAATTGGAGTGCCTCAGTATGGCTTGTGATGTAAAATGATTGCAACTAGGATTGTGTTGGTGTGGTTTGTTTTCATTTATATAAATGTATGATTGCTTATGTTGTAAGTGATGGTTTAACAAAGATGTTTCTTGTTTTTAAAAAAAAAGGGCAGAAATTTAATAATTTATGTAATGCTGCTTAGGTTATATGATATATAGCAATATATATGAAGTATAATGTTTGTTAATGCTGATTTTTAACTCATTACCGCCGAGTGTGCCTCCAAGAGTTTCTGCAGATACCTCCTACCGTGCCTCTATACATCAAATATTGCGTGTTCATATTTGCATTAATAATTCCAAAACCATACTACATACAAGGTATCAGAATATTTAATCTGGAAGCATACATGACGACAAACATAACTGCATTGATATTTGATCTTTGTCATTTTTTTTAAAGGTGCAAGCCCTAACCATGGGAGTTAAAGGTACAAACTGAAAAGAGCTGTATTGCACAGAATGAGTTAATACAGTTTGATTACTTTTGTATAAATGTAACTTTGCCTGTGTCACAAGTGATAATTCAATAAAGGTGTTTAACAAAAGGACCTGTCTGGTGAGCAATTTTTGTCAGATAATCAGCTGTGGTTAGAACATTTGTATAGGCTATATTCTGCAGTCAAAACATCACATTACTGATACATCATTTATGGCTTCATTCATCTCAAAGCAGCAGTGCTATACTCATTTATACTTAAACAAATGATAGAATCTATCTGAATATCCTGTCAATACAGTCTGGATCAGACTAATTCCTTCACCACATGCAATGTTAAAGCAACTCAAAAATCGAGCTGGTATTTGAAGTCAAATTGCCTGGGTTGTATTCAGGATTATATCCCTCTATGCCAGTTGAGCCAATAATTTTTGTCAGAAAAATCAACTTTGATTTTAACAACATTCTTCATTATGTAATACTCAGCAAAGAAAACATTATATTATTGAATCAACATCATTTAATTATCAACAGAGGTGCTTAACTGAGTTATACTAAACAAATGACACAGGCACTCCAAATATCATCATTACGATCCAAATATATATATTCAAGATTAATTCCTTTACCATACAGAGTATTAAAACAACCAAAAGATCTTGTAGAAGAAAGAATATACACAGCCAAAGGTCTATTAACCTACATTACATCTCACCTATCTGTAGATGACCTTCTACCTTGACTCCATCACATATTCCCTCTCAATAAATTAGTATACTAACAACCCAGTATCATGTTATATATTCAGTTTCATACTCATGCAATAATTTTACTCTTAGCATTACTCATGTTCAAGCAGCACAATAGTTAATCAATAATAATAATATAGTTAATCAAACATCAATACAAACAACTACCTCATCAAAGAGCCATTTGCAACTCACTGCTGTCATCTTCATCGTGTTTGCTGCTTCATTAATTAATTCTAGAATACCATTTCTCACTAATATCCAGTAATAATAATTCAACAAGGTATTTAGTAGGTGCTAACAATGAGTTCCATCTGTACATTCTGTAATTTAGAATTATCCAGTCATCTTTACATTTAGGACTTCTTAAACAAAAGCATTTTTATTTAATAATCTCATTTCATACTCTCAACCCTAAAATAATACTTTTCACTGGCTTTTGACTTCACAGTCAAAAGAGCACTCATAGTTACCTCAGACATATCACAGCAACCATATAAACCAAAACATCTCCTTTAACTTCTTAAGCAAACAAAAAATCCCCCTTAAAACCATGCACACACTGACGCACATACATTAAACAGGTTGAACTTAATTAAAGGAAATACACATTACAATATATACTGGAATGTAATATCATAGGGGTCCACTGAGTAACTGCCCATTCAGGAATCAAACACTTAGAAATGTAGTCATATTTCTCCATAAATCTACAATCTCTTTCTAACTTACATCAGCTTGCTACAACAATCTTACAATTGGCTATATGACTTCATATGAGATCACTTTAGGTTCATATCTTGTTACTAGGCTAATGACCATTAGGGCCCTTACAAGCCCAGCTGTGCACTCCAAACTATTTGGGTCCCAAATATCATACGGTGGGCATGTTAGCAGGCAGGAAGCTACAGAATTGTAAGGGGGGATGTTAGTTAGGGTAATACTTTTTTACTGACATCCTCTGTCCGTAACGGACATAGGGGGCCAGATTGGGGATACATTTAAGATTTATCATCCAGTTCTCAAGGTTTTGTTTGAATAAGGTCAGGGATGAACACTGTTTTACATGGATAGGAAGCCTACTCCATATGACAGAGATCCACTGGAACAGACACCTGTCTCTCTAGCATACTCTGCTTTTGTCACAAATGAAGTTCAGATCCCAGGATCTAGTGTTTCTGGTGTTATTTGCTTTGCACATGTGCAATAGATCCTTCAGGGCTGAGTCCAAGGACATAACACTCAACTGTCCAGATTTTCATAGAATGTCTAGATTATTGCCTCATATTTTTGTCTGTTCCTCATAAATTTTGTGGTTTTCTGACAAATCACTGAGGATTAAATTCACTAAATAATAACAAACAATGACAAATATTTGAGTTTCAGACTTTGTATCCTTCAGAAAATGCATAACAATGTAAAACATGTTATTCTAACAACATTCTAAGTTTATAGGAGCAATATTTAAAATCTGTCCATAGTTTTGGGCTTTTGTCCCCCCCCCCCATTATTTCTGTTTTTGTCCAGATTTCTTGCGTTGAGAAGTTGAGAGGTATGACTGAGGAAGCCCTGAAGGCCAGGCAAAGATCCCCTTTCAGCAGCCTCTAGAAGACTGAATACAGAGACAAAGCCTTCAGGCAATCAGTGTAGGTCAGGGTATTCATGCCCTGAATTCTCCTGGTGACAAACCTTTGTGGGCATTCCAACTGCTGCAAGTGTCTGGTTAGATGCATGCCACAGTGGGTACTGTATTCAATGATAAGTCTGATAAGGGCCGAATAAAGTAGTACTATAACTTACATGGACCTGACTGCCATATCCTTACCTCTAAGTTGGGTGACGTAGATTGAGTTTCTTATTATCTTGGCTACATCTTGGTTAAAGGCCAGATTACTGTCTACATATGTCCCTTACTACTGTGTTGACTCTTAGGGGCATTTTATTGATGGAGTAATTAACTTGCATTGACAATTTCCCCAAAGGGCAATATAATTTTAGCAATGAGTTTTAGGACATGGCTTTGGCACCAGTCATTTTCCTGTGTTAACCCACTTCCAAGATGTTTCTGTGTAGAGGAAACTATAACAGCTTCCAATTTACAGTCAGCTGACTTTAACATTAGCCATGACTTCTGAGAAGTAGATGCCAAATAGGAGTGGGCCCAGCACGGGGGTACACCACTGATGACCAGTCTCTTTTTGGAGGTGGTCTCACCAATTCTGACTTCTTGGATCCTGTCTGTGAGCCAGCCAGCAATCCAGCAAGTCATGTAAGGGTTTACACCGAGCTCAGAGAGTTTGAAGACAATGCCTGAGTTGAGTATTATATCAAATGCCTTACCCACGTCAAAATACACTGTATGCACTGTTTTACCCTTGTACATTGCCTTGGTGAACTTCTCAAACAAGTGTATTCAGTTAAGATGGTATGACCTTCCTTAACAAAGCCAAAGTGGGATGGGTCCAATGTCTGTAGGTTGCCAATATCCTTATTTATCATCTCCATGATAATTCATTCCATGGCTTTGCATATCAGGCTTGTCAGACTAATGGGTATGTAGTTCCCTAGGTCTGTTGATGGTCCATCCTTGTGGAGGGGAATGAATGTTGCAATCCTCCATTCACTTGTCACATAGCCTGTTTTAAAGCTGTAGCTGAGGACTGCCTCAAGTGGTCCTGAAGGTAATGTTTTAGATTACACAGGAGGCAAATGGGAACGCTGACAGGACCCACAGAGGCGGAGTTTTGTACAAAGACCTACAAGTTAGACTTCAAGTGGAATAGTTTCAATATGCTTGTTGCCTTAATCATTGATCTAGCTGTCTTTTAAAAATAACCCGATTTTCAGCACTTCACAAATCTTTAGGTAGAGCATTCCATTTCCGACTTATCCTATAATAAACAAACTCTCTCCCTAACTGACAACAGCAGTAGTACTAACATTTTTCTTACTTATCAAAAGCTAATTATAACAGTAGCAGACTTCTAGTCCCTCATGATGGCATTTCCAATCTTATCATTACATTTATCCTGTCATACCTACATGAGAAAAAATCATCATGAACTTAACACACACACACACACACACACACACACACACACACACTACACACACACACACACACATATATATATATATATATATATATATATATATATATATATATATATATATATATATATGGGTCTACCCGATAACACCGACATGCCAAAACACTGACAACAAAATAACCGACACAACAAAACCGAAAAAAAAAAAAAGAAAGTTCAAAAACACAAAACTTCACATACCCGACAAACCACAATCTCGACAATCAACAAAACAAATACCTTTCCTGAAAAACACACACACAACACAAGCACACCAAAAACCTTACATACACAACTATCTATGCACTAACCTTAACCCAAACCCTAACCCTAAGGTCCATCACTATTGCACACTTACCTTACCCGCACCCTAACCCTAACTCACTTAATCCGCCCCTAACCCTTAACTATGTCACTATCGCACACTTACCTTACCCGCACCCTAACCCTAACTCACTTAATCTGCCCCAACCCTTAACTCTGTCACTATCGCACACTTAACTTACCCGCACCCTAACCCTAACTCACTTAACCCGCCCCTAAACCTAAAGTCCGTCACTATCACACACCTACCTGACCTGCACCCTACCCTAACGTCCTTCACTATCACACAGTTACCTTACCCACACCCTGACCCTTACATCTGTCCCTATCGTACACTTACCTTAAACATGTCGGTGTTCTCAGCGTCGGGATTCTCAACTGTCGGTCTTCTCCGTTGTCAATCTTCCGGTGTTGGTGTTCTCGTCATCGGCGTTTAGAAATTTTGGCGTTTTCAGGTAGATCCATAGATATATATATATATATATATATATATATATACATGCACACACACACTTCCTACTTGATTTGGGCATATTATGTTGCACAATAATACAGTCAAAGATCCTTATACAAAACTCTACTAAGCATACATCCTGCATGTTCCTGTTCCTATACACCCCCTATACATTGCAGTCAGCCATATTCACATTGGCATTCAAACTTCTGAATAATGTTATACTCATAACATTAATTAGAAATATGGATTTTTTTCAACCTTAAACAGTACAGTGACAAATTTAACAGATCCTCAGACAACAGCAATTCAGACTAGCCACAGTATTCTATTTGAAACTAGATGACTGGTTATTAAATTAACCAACATTTACCATTATTTTTTTTTAAAGTTATATTCAACAAAAACTTTAAAATATATCACTATTCAGACTTAAAATGGATGTTTGGTATTAAAATCAAAGATAATATTCCAACTAGAATTCAAGCCCTCTACCAGATGCTCATCTATTAGATCACAGCACACTAAGATAAAAGACAGAAGTATGGAGAACACTCTACTGGTTATATATCTGCATATTTCAGTAAGTCATTATTTGTTACATCAATCTTGTTAACACTGGCAAACAAACAACACAGCCATTTACTAATGCATGTACTAGAATACCACAAATTAATTCTCCAGATTAACAGTACTGCAACCTGGTACATTATTCGCCCTCAAACTGGATAACTAGTTTACAAGCATCAAACATTTCAGATTACATACAGCAATGAAAATTTTATTTTATTCTAAGATATACATATATATTTTTGATGGAGTATATGTATTTTATTTGGTTTCATATGTACTAGTGAAAATAATTTTTTAACATGAATTTTTTCAACGTATTTTTTCAAAAGAATTTTCACTTTAAAATTTTGTACAATATCAATTTACATTGATTTGAATAATTGATTGTGTAACTGATGGATTATTTCGTATAAATAGTGGTGGTTTATGGGGGTATTTGTTTTCTGATGAAGTTCTTGGATTAAAGGACAAAAAGTACTTAAAAAATACCCAGCGTTCATGGTGGTTTTGTTTCCTGCAAACAGTTTTTGGATTATTTCATTTTTTGGGAGAGGAGGTTGTTTGTTTTAGAAACTTTACATGTTTCTTAAAAGGGACTACCCACATAATAATGCACTTTCTACTTTTTAAACCATTACTACTTTGACTAGGGATGACACATTTGGACCACATTGAAGACAGTACTATGCTGACAGATCAGCATGTACTAAATATTATAATAATGTGGATAGCTCTAAACAAAACAAATTTTATTATGGAACTTAATACATTACCATCAATAACTGTTGATATAGTAAAAACATTGGAAAATGCTATTAAATGATACCTTTTTTTTTTTCAAAAGAAAGCTTAAGGACATGCTTCTACACACTCATTTTATGCCGGGAGGGAGCACCTTGCCCAAAAATACTGGACTTCATGGGGATATTTTGTACCTCATTATTTTAAGAATGCAATTACTGTCCACTGTTTGTGGATATATTTCCTGAACTAATGTAGATTTACATATAACTATCTTACCTGTCTTACATCATAACACTGCATAATTATGTTCCTATGGAATGCGTCTTAAAAATGTGCAATTGTCCCACATCTTACTCTATTATTTCATGTACCACTGTTTTACATTTATGCATGTTTATCTGCCTATTCCTCCAGGTCGTGACTGAATAAGGTTGTTTGATTAGTTCACCTACTCAGCTAACAAATTTAAATAAATAGATGTTACAAAAAGTACAGTTCTTTAAGTGAAATTACCATAATAGTAGACATTCAAATGATCACTGCTGCAATAGTCCTGGCTATATGTGTCATATCCTGCCAAGGATAAAATAGACGGTCAGCTTCCAAATTATTAGGAATCTCATCTGAGCTGTCTAAAAATACAGGCTTGATTGCCAAGCCCTTCAGAGCTTTCATGCCAACAGAGAAAGGGAGGGTGAACTCTGAAAGCACAATGCTGAGGAACAACAAAAAGTATTCACATCCTGGCATAAACAGCACACAAAAAAACAAGGAGTATGGAAGGATGGAGCGTCTACTACAGTAACCATTTAAATATATACTGTTATGGTAAGTTTAGTTACACAACTGTTCTATGATCATCATATTGATCACTGCTGCAATAGCATTAGCTACATGAGAAGAGTATCCTTGCTTACTACATTTTGGAGAAAAACCTTGGAAAGGTCCAGCAATCCCTAGAAAATGGTCCTAGCAAAGCCTGATCTAGACCTAGTGAAGGGAACAAGCTTGTAACACCTCATAAATGTATGTTTAGAGGACCAAGTCGCTGCTTCTAGAATGCTTCCAGGAATTCAACCCTTTCCAAGAAGCAATAGATGAAGCCAAGGCCCTGGTAGTATGGGCGGTGACCCTGCATGGAACAGTTTTCTTGTGGTTTAACAAAAAATAATATCTTAAAAGACAACCATTTGAAAACAGTTTGTTTTGAAAGAGGTTGTCCCTTCTTACCTTCACAAAAAATGAACTGATATGAAGATCTTTAGTTGTAAGACATTTAGCTTGTCAAGATAGTACCTGATTTGTCTGTGGACATCCAAGGTATGGAGTATCCTTTCTCCCTCATTTTTGGGTTCAGGAAAGAAAATGAGCACATGGATACCATTTTAGGCATAAAAGAAGAATTAGCTCTCAAAGAAACACTGTCTCTGTGGAAAATGAGACAGGGTTGAAGCACAGTAACAGCTTACATCTCAGACTCTCTTCTTGCAAAGGCCATAGCAATTAGACAATATGGTTTGCTTTCATTCATACAAATACATGCTTGCCTATGTCATAAGTGATAATTTAATAAAGATGTTTCTTGTTAAAAAAAAGGTCATAGCAATCAGTAAAACAGTTTTCCATGTTAGGAATCACTAGTCAGCTACAAGAGCTGGTTCAGATGGAGTATGTGTTAGCTACTCTAGCACAAAACTGAGATTCCCAAAGAGGGGCCAGCAATTTTCCTGGAGATTTCTAATGCACAACCCCTTTCAAAACCATTTGTTAAACACATTACTGAATTATCACTTGTGACATAAGCAAATTTAAATTGATGTAAAAGTAATCAAACAACGTCACATTTAAAAACATTATAGGATATATAACCGCATATGTGATACACACTCTACAACATTACATAATTTATTCAATTACTCACTTCTCTTAAACCTCATAACTCCTCCAAACATTTTTCTGCATGTACTGTTCCCACAAATTCCATTGTTTCTATGTAATTTTCTCCTATTCTGTTCTAAAGATCCCGCTTCCTGCTCTTTTATCTGTGTTACAATATTCACAAGTATAGTTGGTTGAGATTTTGATTTCCATTTTCTAGTAATTGCTTTTTTAGCAACCACCGGACTTAAACTTGACAAGACCTTACTGTGTATAGGCAACTCAGATCCTGTATCCCAGCTCAAAAAGGAATTCCTTAGTTACACTCATTTGCTCACCCAGTATTCCTGATAAGAGTATTCTGTAGGGAATTTCCAAAGTATGCCAATTCATTACACTCCCAAAACATATGCTCACAGTTATCTCTTTCTTCCCCAACACCTCCAACATTTGCCATCTACCTAAGTAAAATTCTTTGGCGTATGCTTGGGGTAAAAAGGTATCTATGCAAACACTTCCAGGCAAAAATCCTAAACCTTTTAGACTTTGTTGCATATTTGGGAGCCATACATATGTCCTCCATTGTTTATTTATGAATTGCATATCTAATCTCCCTTCACAATCTTTTCCAATCTGATTGATTTCTATAGTTATTGAGCAGTATATTATATCCCCTACCAATTATCCCTTTTTAACAATAGATTCAGATCTAGATTCAATTAAAAACTCGGCCACTGCAAGCCTTTCGTTTAGGATTCCACTATCACTTTCTCTCTGTCTATATTCTGATATCAGCCCTTGATAGGAAAGGCAATGACTAGACAGTAATCTAAATGCCTTCTTGTCTTCTCACTCAGTTACCTTTCTTTCTCTAATTATTTATTCCCAATACCTTGGTTCCTTTGCCAGTTTCCTCCAGTAAATTCCAGCCCCCTCAAGTGTATTCTCTGTGCCCTTAATTGCAGTCATCCCTATCAGCAGAATCACCTTTCTCCATTCCTGTGCTCGCTTAGTTCTTAGCATATTTTCTGCTTCTTTATGCATATAATATTATGTATGACTGTTGTTATCCTCCTTAAGGAATCTGCATCAAAAATCCCATTCTTTCCTTACTTCTTGAATTATCCCACTACTTCATCATCCTCCCTTTCCACTCTGAATTGTAGCTTTTTGCTTGTGTTATGTATAAGAGCCTTAAATGTGTAGTTCTGAAATACCCCTTCAAATCAGGTAATCCTAAACGTATTTGTTCCGTTGAGAAGATCAACTTATCCCACTTGACTCTTGCCCTCTAAGCACTACTTCTCTTCTGGTTGATAAAATATTCCTGACCTCTGTATAAAACTAAAGGGATTATATATTTTTGCTGCTTGTACCTTGCTATCTATATCCATAGGCAAGAGCCTCTAGTTTCTCAGTTTTACAGCAACACCAGAACTGATGTAACAAGACGGTTAAACTCACCGTCCCAGCTATGTTTTGAAAAGTAGCGTGCAGGCTTGCTCGAATAAGACAAAGGAAGTATTTAATCCAAAAATAATTTAATGAACACGAACCACAATATTATAGACTGACATCCGAATATTGAAATGTTAGGCGCTTTCATCTGCTTATCGCATGGTTCTGAGGAAGTCTGCGATAAGCAGATGAAAGCGCCTAACATTTCAATATTCGGATGTCAGTCTATAATATTGTGATTCGTGTTCATTCAATTATTTTTGGATTAAATACTTCCTTTGCCTTATTTGAGCAAGCCTGCACGCTACTTTTCAAAACATAGCTGGGACGATGAGTTTAACCGTCTTGTTACATAAGTTCTGGAGTTTCTCAATTTTTTCATAGTTTTTTGTTTAGTCTCTTCACACATATCCTTAGCTGCCATAACCAAATATCTTTTAATCCAACTCCTAAATACTTCATTGTATAATGTCCAAATAAATATGGGAATTGTCAGACTAATTCATGTGTGGGTACATAGTTTAAAGCTATAGCCTTTACTTTATCTTCATTAATGTTATATCTCCCTAAAAACCCTAAACTGTCTCAAAATATTCCACAACACTGAAATGTCCTTTTCTGGTTCCATCAGGCACAAAATAATGACATCTGCAAATAATGCCAGCTTTTCTTGAACACCGTATCAATTATATCCTTGAATTTCTAAGTCTCTTATTTTCTTTGCCACAGGTTCTAAATATAACACAAATAACAAAGGGGAAAGAGAACAGCCCAGCCTGGTGCCTATCTTCAGACACAACTTATCAGAGAGGAACCCTCCCACTTTGATTTTGCCTTCAATTTCTCACATATCCTTTTAATTAACCTTATTATTGTATCAGGAAATGCAAATGTTGCTATTGCCCTACTCATAAAAATCCCAGCTTAGTCTGTCAAATGCTTTCTCTGTATCAGGACTCACCAACACAGCTGTACTTTCTTACATTCTGTTTCCCTCTGGATCATAGCTTTATTAATGCTGTCAAATGTTTGCCTCCCCTCCACAAAACCACACTGGCCTATATCTATCAATTTTGGTATTACCTTTGTTATTCTTTTAGAATTGAAAAGAGCCTATATAAAGCTGGATGACATAGGTCTTTACCAACTTTAGGTATTACAGTTACCACAGCTTTTAAAATACCATTAAATGAAATCTTCTAGATCTTATCACTTTATTTTATCCTACCTTCTAAACTTGTACCAGAATACCATTTATTCATGGACACGTTCCTGTAGATTGGCTATACATTACAATTTTATCTCATCTCCTCCCATCTACACTGATAACTGTAAAACCTTATTTACCTCTAACCTTGGCATATTTATGCCTTTCATAAATATTTCCATTTGTACTTTTTGTTAATTTCCCCACTTCTCTGCTTTACACAAATTTTCATTTCCCAAGCATCTGAATACCGCTACTGGATCTCTGGTTATTTCTCTTGTTACAGGTTCTTTAATTTTGGCAACAACTATTTCTGCTTTCAATTGCCTAAGTTGTTGTACAAACATTTTTGTCCTCTGGAATTATTATCAAAAAACAGTTGTTAATAGCTCCTTTCTTTCTACATTCATGCATATTATCCAGGTACTTCCTTATTTTTCTCTTTAGCACTCTGCAACTGCACTTCTTGTTTTGTCAGATTCCCCTTATTTTGTAGTACTTTAATGTATGTCTGCCCCTATAAATAATACTTAACCAGATCTCATTTTCTTTTATTTCTACCTTATTTTTAAACTCCACTTTCATTTTACTTCATTCATTAGTAAAGTAAAGTAGAAAACACTGGTGCAATCTAACGGAGATAGTAAAACCAAATTCCCATCAATGCCAACATGTAAAAATATACAGCATACGCGAGTAAAATAAAAACGAAAACCTTTTATTCGAGTACAAAGAACAGATAAGCGCTTTCGCATACAATAACGTACGCTTCTTCAGATCTAATACAAAACATTCCAAAAGGAGCTTAAATATTCAAAGCAACTTCTAATCATTCAATTATATAAGCCAATTAATTCAACTGATACCAATTAGCCATAAATTCAAACATTCTATAACCCTATAGCAATAGTACCTAGGCTAAAACACAGTTATCTCACCAAACTAACACTAAAAGGTGACCATATAACTGAATTAATGTAATATATATGATATAATACATGTCTAGATACCTATGCAAAAACTAAATGAATAGGTTATGATAAAGTACTGTTAAAAACTCACAAATATAACAAAACTATAGACTGGGTTGAAACAAAACCAAACAAAATGAATAATAATAATGATAATAAATGATAAATGATGAATGTAAAAATACTATCACATAATGTATACACACATAATATATGCACACATTTAAGGTGCAAAAACACCTATTATAATAGTCTTATAAAACTTAAAACATAAAAAATATATACATATATTAATATAAAATAGTATGTATACAACATATATATGCATATATGAACATAAATAAACACTATACTAAATGTACTCAGATAACATACTAGCTGTGCTGGATGTAATAGAACTGATTACGTCTACAATAGTGAACAGACATAAAATTAGAGCTATCTCCTATTTCTTAATATGGGTTTTATGGAAACATACTGGTTGATCCCTGGATATATATGTGCTCTAAGTCTAAAAATCCATATCAATTCCTTATTTTCTAAACAATTTATGTGATCTCCCCCTCTCAAATCACAATGAACTATCTCTAAAACCCTAAATTTAAACTGATGGTTATTGAACTCCATAACATGTTTGGCTAGTGCATTCAGCCCATTCATACGCTTCATATCATAAATATGGTTATACATTCTATTTTTTAGTTTTCTTTTAGTTAAACCTACGTAGAATGCAGGGCAAGTATCGCAATTAGCCAAATAAATAAGACTTTCGGTTTCACAAGTAGCCTCAAAATTCGGTTTAAATATATATCCTGATTCTGGATGTACAAAAACTTGCTCATCAGTAACATATTGGCACGTTACAACATTGACAAGGGAAAGTCCCTTGTCTATTGTTCATATTCAAGTTCATCTTATTATTCAGTCTAGGGTTAGAACAAAGCAATCTCTTTAGGTTCAGACTATTCCTAAATGCAAACCTTGGATAAGAACCTATAGCTTTTCTAGTTAGATCATCAGTTAATAAAATCTGCCAGTTATTCTGAACTATGTTTCTTATTTCTCTAGTGTCATTAGTGTATGTCATCACATATCTGACCATAGATGTATTATATTCAGCTGATTCACTCTTTACATTTCTAAAACTAGGTCTATCAGGAATATTACTCATACTTCTTTCACTGGTCGTACTTAAACGAAGTATCTGATGTCCATCAAGCACTTCACCTCTAATACGCTCTACCATCTTTTTATTGTAACCTCTGGTATAAAACAGTTGTTCCATCATGTCTGCCTCTTTCAACCTTACATCTGGATTTTTACATAGTCTATTTAGTCTCATAAACTGACTTCTGACTATTGCTGGAAAAATATGCCTCGGATGCATACTATCGAAGCTCAATAAGGTATTCCTCCAGCATGATTTCCTATATAGGCTGGAGACTAATGTACCTGCTTCAATGCTTAAGGTTATATCTAAAAAGTTAACAGCATGATGTGAGGCTTCCATAGTAAAGCTTAAAAAATTGGTGGTGCCTTCAAGGTAAGCTAAAAACTCCCTGAACTCCACTTCAGTACCTCTCCACACAATGAGGACGTCGTCCACAAATCTTTTATAAAGTACTACTTTCTTAAAAGACGTATGATTAAATAAAAATTCCTGCTCCCATTGAAAAACTACCAGGTTTGCATATGTATTAGCACATGGGGTGCCCATGGCTACACCCCATTGCTGATGGTAAAATAGGCCTCCATATGAAAACACATTATAAGATAACACTAGATCAAGTAACTGGCAGATAAGTATTTGCTTGTCTCTGTTGAAATTACCTCTGGACTGAATCAGTTCCCTAATTGCCTGTATCCCATAATCATTCGGGATAGAGGTGAACAAGTTCTTAACATCCAAAGTTATTAACAGATGTATATCTTTTTCTAAACACACTTCCAGATGTTCTATATCATCAAGAAGTTGATACGTATCTTTTAAAATTGTAGAAACACCATCTACTATAGGTCTAAGTGTTTTCTCAAGGAACCTAGAAATGTTCTCTGTAGCCCAATGCTCACCTGACACGATGGGTCTCATCGGGGGGGTTCAATATTTTTGTGAATTTTTGGATTTTTGTATTTCATTCATTAGCTATAACTTCTGGAGTACTTTCTATCTTTCCTAATAACTGCCAGATATTTTCCACTACCCATTCCTTAAATTACTCTCTTTTTAACAAGTAGATAGGGATGTGTCAGTGTCTCATCTTTACTTCATCACCCTACATTTTTATCTGAGTAATTACTGATGTATGATCTAAAATAGTTATTGGATGTGTATCAAAGTTCTCACTTAGCTATACATCTTCCTGTGAAATGTAATTTCTGTCAAGTCTAGCCCAGTTATTGTACCTTGGGAAATAATATGTAAATTCTCTCAGAGTTCCTGCTACTGAATTCACATCTTAAAAGACCAAATATTTTCATAACTTTCTTCAGAAATCAACCGTCTTTTGTTACATTTTCCCTTTTAGTCCCTCAGATACATTCTCAATGTTGCAAAACAAATTCTATATTCCCTGCTGAAAGCTGATTATTTCACCCAATTTTTAACTCCAAAATGGCAGTTTTACAAGGAATATAAATGGATACCAGTAGAATCCCTATATCTTGCAAGCAGCCCCTTACTACTAAAATTCTGCCATCATTATAATTTTTCCTTTTCTATCACTACTAGTCCACCTCCAGAAATTAATATATGAACTCCTCTTTTCTTCTTATCACTGATATTATGCAGAACATCCATCCTGAAATCCTTTATCAAATTCACATCCTCATTTCTTTCCAAATATGTCTCCTGTAGCATTCCTATTTAAACATTGCATTTCTTTATATAATTCGGCATTCTTTCCTTTTTGTCTATACCTGTGAGAACATTCACATTCCAAGTTAATATGGAAAGTGTCACCATTATGGTAAGAAGTTATAATTCCCACCTATTATATATGACAGCTTTTTTAAATGTTTCATTCCAGCTTTTATGATGTTTAGCAGGTTAACCCTTTAAATAGTTTTTTTCTTATCATAAACATTGGAACCAAGACTTTTTGTTTTAATAAAAATCCTCAAACAAAAAAACACCCCCAGAACATATGACCTTAAAACAAACACACATAACTATGAAAATCTTCAAATAATGAAGTTTAACCCTCCTAATAGCAACATTTGCATCAAACACAGCTGTTAACAAATCCCCCAGTTAACCTGAAATTGTGGATATTCATGCTAAGAATCATGTTATTGTCTGTGTTTCTACTTACAATAACTGGTGTCTATTCTTTTTTTTTTAATCCTTACTCCCACTCCCCCAGATGTGCAAACTACTTGAATACTTTCAGAAAACATTAACTTTTTGTCTTGAAGAAACCAGTCTTCTCTCTTTTATTGCCCTACTATCACAGCTTGTCTCCATGGAAAATTAAAAGAAAAAGAAAAAAATATTCATTTGTTGCAGCCTGAAATACCCACTGAAACATTTATTGCTAAAGGAACATTTTTCATTATATTCAGTGTTCTTGTATTTACTTGTTTCCACTAAACATTTATTAGATTAAGCCAATGGTCTTAATCCAGACATTCACCTATGCAAAAGTAAGAGAAAATGTGTCAGCTCTACATATATCATGATCTGTATATTTTTACACTTCAATTCCAACCTCAACAACCCAAGATTACAGACTATGAACATCAACAAGTTTTTGTCTAGCTTTTATTCTCTTTTTGCACTGTAATGCCTACGTTTCTTAATACCAAAAAATAAAGTAAGATAAGTGGAAGAAAAAAGGCACCTGTTTAGTTAAACAAATTGTATTACATATAATATGCAATTTATACTGTGAAGTTTCATAGAAATACTGTTAAGACAAGAAATTGTTTTATTCACAGTTACCTTTTTCCTTCCTCCTTCCCTCCCCTCAGAGTCCTTCCAAATAGGAAGTTATGTACTCACCATAATGTTCCATCTGAGTAGATAAACTTCATTTGTCAGCAACCTGCGGGTATCGGATCTGACTTCGGATCTGAGCTGGCAGTTTTCAACAGCTGAGATCCGAGCTCCTAGCTCCTCCCTCTACCCATAAACCCCTGCCAACCCTGACTGACCTCAGATCAAGTTTGACCCCAAGCAGCCACTGCTACAGATTTACCAATTTCAAAGGTCATCTCTGAAGACAGCAAATGTGAACAATCGAAGGTCGGGGGAAGGAGGGGGGGATGGGTGCTGACAAATGAAGTTTATCTACTCAGATGGAACGTTATGGTGAGTACATAACTTCTTAATCTGAAGTAGTTAACTTCATTTGTGCAGCAACCTGTGGGACAGAGTCCCCAGCTACCTGAATCTTGGGCGGCCATCATGGAAGGATGTTCCGGAGCACTGCAGAGCCAAAGGATGCTCTCCCTCTGGAGATAATATCCAGCTTATAATGGTTGATAAAGGTATGAGATTAGGCCCAAGTGGCAGCCAAACAAATATCATCTAAGGATACCCTGGATCTAAAAGCAGCAGAGGTAGACATAGATTGGGTAGAGTGGGTACGGGCTCCCTGAGGCGCGGGCCTACCAGAACTTTCATAAGCCAAAAGAATACATTGCGAGATCCATCGAGACAACGTAACTTTGGATACTAATTTTCCCAAATTCATTTTGGAAAAGGAGACGAACAACTGGTCGGATTGCCTATGACCAGATGTCCTGTGAATATAGAATCGAAGTTGTCTATGCACATCCAAAGAGTGTAGTTTGTATTCTCCTTTGTTGTGATAGTTGGGAAAGAAGACTGGCAGATTAATGGACTGGTTGATATTAGATTCGGAAGCAACCTTAGGAAGAAAGGAGGGATTGGTCCTGAGGTAGACTCTATCCTTGTGGAAGGTTAGATACGGGGGTTTGACACAAAGGGTCTGAATTTCAGAAACTCTTTTAGCAGAGGTAATGGTGACGAGAAAGGCCATCTTCCAAGACAAATACTTGAGATCCACTGAAGCTGCAGGCTCAAAGGGGGGAGCTGTCAAAGCCTAAAGCACTAACGACAAATCCCACGGAGGTACCACTTCCTTTACCGGAGGTCTGAGCAGGAAGGTGCCCTTCAGGAAAGTCTTGCACAGCTGTGAAGTGATCAAGGGACGCAGATCATGTCCGACATGGTAGTGAGAGATAGCTGCTAGTTGAACCTTGACAGTGGAACAGCTAGCTCCCTGGTGAAATAATCCTGATAAGAAGTCTAGCACCACAGGTAAAGGAGCTGTGAAGGGATCCAAGTTTTGACGTTCTGCCCAGATAGAGAAACGTCTCCATTTGCTACTGGATACCTTCCTAGTAGAAGGCTTGTGGGCTGCAACTAGAATAGCTTTGATTAGGGAAGAGATGCCGGGAGTCCTGGCTAGGAGTGGAACTGGAGCAGCCAAGCTGTGAGCTTGAGGCTGTCCAGGTTTGGGGTCAGGAGACCCAGAGGGTGGGAGATCAGATCCAGGAGGGGATCTAGAATCCAAAAAGGATTCACCAGATGAGACCAAATGTAAGGAAACCAGGTTTGACGAGGCCAGAATGGGGCAATGAGGATAATCCTGCTCCCCAACTGACTGGCTTTCTGTAGAAACTTTAGCATCAGGGGGAGAGGTGGATAAGCATAAAGCAGACCGGGAGGCCAAGCATGCACCAGAGCGTCTTTCGGGGATTCCCCGACTTGGGGAATTAAAGCGAAATAGCTGTTGCATTTGGTGTTTGAGGGAGAGGTGAAAAGATGGCAACAGGGCTGCCCCCATTTGGCAAAAATCTGATTCGCTACGTGCGGATTGAGAGACCACTCGTAAGGGGAAAGGATGGTGTGACTGAGTTTGTCCACCAGGATGTTGGACCATCCTGGAATGTGCGTTGCGATGAGAAAACGGTTAGAGATCGCCCATTCCCACACTCTCATGGCCTCTTGACACAGCGGGTAAGACCTGGTTCCCCCTTGTTTGTTGATGTACCAGACAACCGACATGTTGTCCGTCTGGATCGCAATTGTCCCTACAGGAAGAAGGTCCTGAAGTGCTTGCAACGCTAACAGCATTGCCCTCATCTCTAGGACAGTGATATGCAAAGAGGTCTCCGTATCATTCCACGTGCCTTGGACAGTCCTGCCCGAAGAGTGCCCCCCCCACCCGAGGCAAGAGGTGTCCATGGTCACCGTGGCCAGGGGAGGGGCCATAGAGAAGGGGCATCCCATGTGGAGATTCGGAGATTGCATCCACCACACAAGAGCCCTCTTGCAAGCCCTGCTGAGGGAAATGGGATGACTCAGAGGGTAGTGAAGAAAAGACCACTGGACTTGGAGGGTCCATTGTAAGACCCTCATGTTCAGACGTGCCATAGGTAACAAGTTGATTGCCGCTGCCATTGAGCCTAGAGCCCTCAGGACCAATTCCGCCAGAGGAGATGAAGATAGAAGGATGGCCCGCACAGGAAACCTCAGGGTTCGAAGTCTCTCTGAGGTTAAGAAGGCTACAAGATTGATTGTGTTCAACCTGGCCCCGATGAAATCTATGACTCAGGTCAGGGTGAGAGCAGATTTGTCCATATTTATTGTGATCCCTAGCCAGGGAGCAAGGCGAAGAAAATAATCCCTGGCTGTACAGAGTAGATGCCTTGTAGAAGCGGTCAGGAGTCAGTCGTCCAGGTACAGGAAAACCTGTATTCCCTGGAGCCTCAGGTGGGCTGCTATCACTGCTAACACTTTGGTAAACACCCTGGGGACTGAGGTGAGACCAAAGGGGAGAGCCCTGAATTGGTAATGACTGGCCCCTAGCCGGAAGCGGAGAAACCTCCTGGATCGTCTGTCCATTAGAATATGATAGTACGCATCCTTGAGGTCTATCGAGCACATCCAATCGTTCTCCCATAACAGGAGGAGAATAGATTGAAGAGTGACCATCCGGAACTTTTTTTTGGTTACTGAAAGGTTCAAAAGGGAGAGATCGAGGATTGGTCTTATGTCCCCCGTCTTTTTTGGCACCAAAAAGAACCTGGAGTAAAAACCCGATCCGAGCTGGTCTGGGGGGACGTGTTGGATGGCTATTTTTTCTAGGAGCTGCCGTATTTCTGCAGCTGCGACCTCCCTCTGATCAGATGGGACATCGGGGAGGTGTTTGGGGAAGAGAAGAGGGCAAGAGAATGGGATCTGGTAACCTCTGGATATGATGCAAAGCACCCAGCGGTCTGTCGTGATGGACTCCCAAGCTGCCAGGTGCCTCGAGAAACACCCCCCGACTGCCTCCAGAGTGGAGCAGTCGGGCAACCCTTCAGGGCTGTTGCGTGGGCCGGTCAGAGAAAGGTTCTCTGGACCCAAAGTTCTTCGGGCCCCCTCTGCCTCTAGGGCAGCATCCTCCCTGTCCTCCTCTGCTGCGGAAGGACTGGGGGTCCGGAGCGGACAGGGACTGTTGTGACTTCCGGAACCACATCTTCTTCTGTCCCTTTTTGGTTCTTGGAGAAGGACCTCAGGGGAGCAGAGAAGCGGACTCCAACAGCAGACAACGTCTTCCCGTCCTTTTCACTCTGGACCAAGGTGTCGCAAACGGTCTTCCCAAATAGGGCAGAACCATCAAAAGGGGCATTTGCGAAAGACGCCTTGAAGGGTTCCGTGAAATCACAATGCCGGAGCCAGGCCTGACGCCTCATGACGAGACCTGCTCCGCTGGCTCTAGCGGCTCCTTCCGTGGCATGGGATAGTAGCCGCATAGAGGTATTGGAAATGTACCTAAGAGTGGCCATACGGGTGGAGTACAACTGTTTGTCCTCCGCCGACATGGACTCCGGGGGCGACGCAGCGTATTCCTTAATAAGATCCCGCTGCAGCCGAATAATGTGTGCCATGTAGTTCAGTGACCTCAACGAGAAGGACGCTGAACTAAACGCCCGCTTCCCTAAGCGGTCCATCGCTCGGGACTCCTTGCCTGGGGGTGGACCAAGGGGCTCTCCTGAGCTAGTTCCCTCTTAGTGGCCACCGCCATCAACATGGCATCTACGGGGGGACCCTTCCTCCAATGGGGCCTGTCGGCAGGGGGACTGAGGATCCTGTCAGGGCGCTTCGGGACTGGCTCCACAGTGTCCAGCTCCTTCCACACCCTGGTGGTAATCAGGTTCACCAGGGGGTCAGCCGGAGGGGACACCCAAGAGGTAGAAGGGCCTGCTTCAAATGCCTCCAGGAACACAAATTCGTCCAATGTCGGCTTTGGGGCAGACCGCCCCCCTCTGATCCTGAGCATTTCCATGATGTCTCCAAAGGAGACATACTCGGAGGTGACCTTGGGGAGCCTTCCCCCACCTCCAAATCCGTGTCTTCGGTCAAAGACTCAGGGGAGTCCAAGTGCCTCCTCTTGCACTTCTGCTTGTGGGGGATCTCCTCCGAGGGGCTGTCCGAGGAGGCCTCACCAGCAACATCCTGTTCCAAGGGAACGACCTGGGACATTGAAGCAGGCTGTCCCTAGGGCCGGGTGATGGCAGTCAGATCCAACAGAGAAGGAGTGCGGGGCGGAGCTGTAGCAAGGACCTGGGGCCTGAAAGCAGTCGACAGAGCCCTCTCCACCACATCGAACGCCGAGGGAGAGCTGCTCTCTCAGGGATCCGAGAGCGGGCCCTCACTCGGATCCGACAGTCGGATCGGGGCCGGCGCCGAAGCAATCGGATCCGACAGCCCAGTATGCTCCGACCTGGACGGCACCAAAGGCATAATGAAACCCTCGGATCCGAAGCTCAGCCCTCGGCTCCGAGAGCTCGGATCCAACAAAAATGGACTCAACTGGCTCGAGGGAAGAGATGGCACCAAAGTACCCGAGACTGTCGGTGCTGACCCACCCCCAGTACCAAGGCTGCCCAGCTCCGAAGGCTCCAATCCCGGAAAGCAGGATGGAGAAGGAGGTATCGGGGCAAAGAAAGGGGTCGAGCGGGGGGGGGAGGCAGAAGCACTCCCATCTGCAGTTGGCCCTGGAGGAATCTTCACATCATCCAGTCCAAATCTGCGTCAGAAAGACTGCGAGTAGATCTCGATGAGGCCACCGAGGCGGGACGTGAGTGCCGCCTCGATGACCTCGAAGGAGATCGGGTCTCCTCCTCCTCAGGGCACCGGTGAAAACCAGGGGGACCGGATCCGAGAAGGAGGAGACCAGGAAGCCCTGGAGGGAGAAGACTGCTTAGCCAGGGGAGCCAAAGCAGAGGCCTCGGCCCTCCACTTGTGGTGCTTCTCCTTTCTCTTGTCTTTCCTGGCCTACCTCCCCTCTGGGCCTAAAGCGGGAGGTTGAGTCCCGGCCGGGGGGAGAGAGGCAGGAGTGGCCGCTGCCGAAGCCTCAGTGGTAGCCACGGTAGGACCGGAGGCCAAAGCCAAATCTGGGGGCAAAAGACCCGCCAGGATCAGCTTGGATCTCTGATGTTAAGTGCCCTGGGGTTGAACGCCGCACAGATGGAACACCCAGAGGTAAGGTGTCCAACCCCAAGGCACAGAACACACCGAGTGTGGTCACCAGCCGGTGAAAACTTATTGCCACACTCGGTGCACTTGGAAAAGATAGGTTTTGGGGCCTCCGACATTTTAAACTAAGGAGGACACATACGCTAGGCCCCAACACACGCACACAGACCCTAACGAACCAGCGAGGGTGAGGGAGGGAAAAAAATTATAACTAAAGAGTAGTTTAAACTAAGGTTAATAGGTAAAGGGTCTAAACACATGGCACTCACACTAAAGATGGAGATAAAAGAGAAAAGTTTATCTAACTTTCTCACAAGAAAATCGCTAAGCACGGAGATCAAAAATCCAGCTGCTGTCAACAAGCGCGGCAAACTAGATCTGGGGTCAGTCAGGGTTGGCAGGGGTTTATGGGTAGAGGGAGGAGCTAGGAGCTCGGATCGAAGCTGTTGAAAACTGCCGGCTCGGATCCGAAGTCGGATCCAATACCCACAGGTTGCTGCACAAATGAAGTTAACTACTTCAGATCATTAATTTACATAAAGTGAGCAAAGCTGAATACAAAAGAAATGCATCATCATCCCCTTTGGGGAAAGTGATGTCCCCACAAATTATCACATTAATAATGTCCTAAGCACACAGTTAGTGAGGGATTTGGACACCCAGATTGATAGCAACCTGACTTTTGACCACCATGTTGCTTCCACTGTACGGAAAGCTCTCTACATTGCCCACCTCATAAGTAACAGTATCTCATCCAGTGACAAGGAGGTCATAATATCCATGTATTCTTCCCTTATAAGGCCCATTATTGAGTACAATGCCCCATTTGCTATGTACCTCACAAAGCACATGCAGCAGCTGGAGAGACCACAGAGGTTCCTCACCAAAAAAATCCAGGGCCTCAAAAATCTTCCATACACAGACAGGCTAAAAGCTCTATCCCTCTACTCTGTTTCATACAAACTCCTCAGAAGTGACCATTGTCTGGCATACAACGCAATCTCGGAGCCTGCCTTGATGAGACTGCTGTATATTCGCAAGTCAAGCTCCACTTGAGTAACCCGCACACGCGTCCTCAACCTGGTCTGTGACACCAATAGGACTTGCTGGTGGGACAGATTTGTGTCCCAGAGGCTCCCCGTCTGTGGAACAGACTCCCACTCCACATTAAGCAGAGTACCTCTTTACCCCTTTTTAAGTGTAACCTGGATAACTGGATGGAAAATAGAAAATACATCCCTGGGATTCCACCCGTTTCCCTACTGGACAGGGACATCGGGTGCTGATTTGTCTATACATGGGTTAAACTCCTGGCTAGGCTTATAAAGGCCTCAGGGCCAATAGCCTAGTACCTTCCTATGATCCTATGAAATACCTTTCAGTTCCTCACAAGTTTAATAAAGTCAACAAAAGTCGACTCTTTCCACTTATTCTTATACAGCTGTATTTCACAAATGCAACTGATGCTTTGCAGTCTCACATTTATTCACTAATTTCCATGTTGCTGGTCTTCCTCCTGTTCATCTCCATCGCCAAGCTCCAGAATTCCAGTTTAACTCCATGATGCTCTTGATTCTTCTAGTCAGCTCATGTGCTTTTCTCTGTCTCTCAAGCACTTTTCTTGGGAACACTGGAAAATGTATTACTGGCAAAGTCTCTCTCTGCATGTTTTATTATCAGAAGAATGAGAAGCAGAGTCCCCTTGATAGCTCATTTTTTGTTTGACAGAGTTTTGCATTTCTCCCTAGGTGGTTGTTCTTCAAAAAATAACTTTGATCCTCCAAGAAAAAAATATTCTGAAGACAGCTGGACATAGCAGCCTGAATCTCACACCGGCTTCCTGACATTCCCTGATTACTGGAATAAATGTGTTTCTCTTCTGCCTACAGTACTACGAAGAATCATTTTCCTCAAACACTCTACTGTCTCCAACATTTAATACTTCGCCTTTTTGCCACAGTCTTGTCAGGATCAACTCTTTTTGCTAGTAAGTTGGCTACCTTCTCATGGCCACAGCTAAAGCATACACACAGTATGCCCTCTGAACAGTTCCTGCTGTAGGACACCAGTTCAGCTGCTCATCTGTGCCTTCACAAAATCAATACAGTTTGTTCTCTCCAGCCTCTCTGACACAAAAGAAAATCTCACATTTTCCCCATG